>NC_091330.1:4184959-4332459 GCF_038502225.1 Cherax quadricarinatus | reverse complement strand
AAAAATTGAAGCTTAGGATCGCAAATCTGGAAGACAATTGAACTCGGTCTTCATTAAAGCGACGTTTCTCTCAGCGAGAGCTTGATCAAGTGACATGATGAAGCTTAGTGAGTGTGATCAAGTAACTTGAAACAATTCATACTGAGCGAAACGATGCTTTAAGTTTAGATTTGTTCGATATTCCTGTTTGCTACGCAGAAGCAAGCAGTCTATGTTTCATACATATCCACTTTCCGGCTAACTGTGGAAATATTATTGCGAGTTGTTTATATCTGCTTGTAAATGAAAAACAAACCCACTTGTAAAAGGAATGACTACAGAAAAATCCCACCAGCAAATACAAAATGATAGACATCTTACAATCTACGTATCACCTGAAAATTGCGTCCTGGGTAAGATGTAGCTCTGCCAAAAAAAAAAAAAAGAAAAAAAGCTAGATACGCTAGGTAACTTTTATTAATATGCGTAAATTTTAGCAAATGCCCTAAGTTAGTTTTGTCAAAAACAAGAAGTCTTGCGTATTAAAAGTATACGCAACTGCAGGGTGTCCCAGAAGGATGAAGCCATTGGCGTATCAGCTACGCAGGAAGCACCACCATTTCTAATACCATTCACTGTGTACTGCAGGACTGGATATGCCATCTGTATTGAAATATCAATAATAATAACAGACACATTGAACACATCCTAAAAATAAAAGCCTTTCTTGCCATTTGTTACCATTTTCCAGTATTGCTTCAGTCTTGTAGGACACTCCTGTATATTTAGTCGTGTGTGTTTTTTTCGGGTAGGAAACGGAGTCGCGAGACACATTAGGCGATCTCAATAACATTTTACAAAAGATATGACACAGGAAATGTCAGCTTTCACGTTGTAAAACATCTGTTATAGGAAGGAACGTCAGGCAGGCTGCAGGTCCAGCTCTAACTTATATCTTCCTGATGACGGTAGTCACGAAATATTTTCCTCCTTAAGAGCTAATTTCACGAAGTTTCATTATGCCTAAATTCAATCGGCTGCGTCTCATATCGCCCAAGTTCTTGTTCATTAAGTCCCATCTTCTATCTGTTAAGCTCCGCCGATCGTCTCATTTCGCTTTCTTTCTCTCTTCCTTACTCTTCTACTGCCTTCTCTTTTTCTGCCTTGCTTTCACTCTCGTTTACTCCTTTTTTTGTACGTCTTCAACTCGTAATTTTTCATTTATTTACCATCTCGCTTTCATTTTTCACTTCACTAATGAACAGTTGGCACTCAAATGAAGGTTAGGTGGGTTGGAGTGTGCACACAAGGGGATGAGAGAGAGAGAGAGAGAGAGAGAGAGAGAGAGAGAGAGAGAGAGAGAGAGAGAGAGAGAGAGAGAAACAGAGACTGACTCACCCACTGTAAGTGTGAGAGGAACTCACTTGTGTCTCAACCCAGTTGACCTGGCACTTGCAGGTACAGTGCGCACCTGGGACAGTAGATCATAGTCCCTCATCCACGTCTTGTAATCCGACATCCAGCCTCATCGGTGTAACTATTATTAACATTTACGTATAGAGCTAAACGCATTTAGTCCACTCAGATCATGGACAGGCGATAACTGTCCACCGTCCGCTGATCGCGATACAGATTCGCTGTTGTCATAGCCAAGCTTCTAAAGGCATGAAAGTACGAAATGGAAATGTTGGAGTAATGCAGAGGATCGAACCAATCACCAAAGAATTAGAGCTCTCCTTCCTTTGGATCAAACTTGATTATCTTTGATTTCATAGATTCTGTATGACCCATACGAATTTAACACTTTCCTCATGAATAATAATAATAATAATAATAATAATAATAATTATTATTATTATAGTGTCCCACCCCCTCTTCAAAGCCTCCCCCTCCCTTCTGTGCATTTCACAATGTTTATTTTGCCTTTACCTCGGGGGCGCCACCCCCCATTTTTCAGTAATTCGTATGTGTGTTATTGCCACCACTCGTGAATGTCTGACTGCCTGTAGTATAATAACACTGCATACACAAGATAGTTAAGTTAGGTTAGGTTAGGTTAAAGTTAACGCCGGTTAACTTTAGCTAGATAAGCTGTGACTATGGTAGAACAGCTGTGGCTAGGTTAGGTTAGCTTTGGCTATGTTAGCTAAGGCTATGCCAATTTATGTTAGCTTTAACTAGGATAGGTAGGCTAAGGGTTGCCATCAAATAGGTAGCAGGTGTCTCGCGATTTGCAGCCGAAGGCTCAAACCTTCGCCAGTCCTTATACTGGATAACCAAAAGGGATTTTGTGCCACAATGAATGTAGATTTTGTCTAAATTTGCGATGGCGTTGTATCGATTTTATTCTAATTTACTCTGAACACACTAATATTGTAGGTACCTGCTGGACACAACCCCAATTATAGAACTGCAGCTGCAGTTCTATAATTTGTTAGTTCATATATATATATATATATATATATATATATATATATATATATATATATATATATATATATATATATATATATATATATATATATATAATGAACGTGAAGGTGGGGTAACGGATGGCCCTATATAGGTTGGTCAGCCTGCACCAACCACTGATTCACCCTTGCTACACTTTGTGGAATAACTTCTAGGGTTCGTAATCAAATAATCCGAACGAGTGTAGCTTATTGCCGTTGTGCTCCTTTGGTCCTCTTAGCCTACAGCCATAACAGTCACCTAACACTCAGGTACCTACTTACTACTTAGTGAAAAAAAAACCTGTGCAGCGTTTCTACCCTACCCAGAACTGAATTCGAGTTCTTCGGTTGTGAGCTAAAGGCACTACTACTGAACCATGAGTCACTCAACTGAACCTCAAGATACAGTTAAAAGCAGTATGTATATATGAATTAAGATGAGGTGCTTGATAGAGGGGCTTAAGGACGAGTGGTGAAGATACTGACGTAACTCTAACCAGCAAACACTCCGCTGTGAGCCTCTTAAACGAGGGAATTAAAATCATGAATATTACACAAAATAACTATAAGTCGTTACATAAAATCACTCTGAAATATTACTCAGAAGTCACTTAAAAATATTACACAAGAGAGTATTACAAAATAACTGCAGAAATATTACAGAAGTGTGAAAGTATAGTGTCAAGAATGATTTTAGGCGAATGAGGAGAGAGGATGGAGGGAGGGAGGGAGGTGAAGGAGGGGATGGAGGGAGAGAGATGGAGGAGAGGGAGAATAGAGGTTGCATCAAGGAGAATTATGAATAAACTAAAGGGGACGGCTCGTTCACACTATGTTACCTTCACGTAGTTTTCATCAGCCTGTCTCGCAACTGTGTGTGTGTGTGGGGGGGGGATGTACTCACCCAGTAGTTTGCAAGAGTCGAAACCCAGCTCTTGGTCCCGCCTCTTGTAAAAATGGTCCGGAGTACTCGTATACTGGTTCCTGGCTACCTCTGGTAACATTCTGGCGTAATATTACTCCCGGGTCTTCCACTCTTCGCTTACCGTAACTTCTTTCTACAATATATCTTCACTCTCTGCGATTAACATTACTTTGCATTTGTCCGTATTAAGCTGTATAGCCACTTATTTGGCCACTCCTGCAGTTTTAAATTAAAGTCTTCCTATAGTTTGTATCAAATCTCTGATGCTCGTTTTGTCTCACTAGTTTCAAGTTATCAGGAAACAGTGATAAACACTGATGACCTATGGAAGATCATTTCAAGAACAGTAATGATCATGGCGTCAATTATCGGGATATCTCACTGGTTACTCTCACCCCTTCTCATGTTTCTTTTTTTACCCTCAATGTCGTCTGCTCGTTATATACTGATCATTGTCCTTGCACTACTGTCTGTTCTCCAGTTCTTTCAATTTGGGGATCAATCTCCGGTGTGGTACCGTATCGATGTGTCCAGCAGTACAAGAAAATGCAGTCAACCTATTCTTGTTTGTCTCTTAATTTCCGTTCTTCAGTCATAGGATTCCAGAAAGTATGTCTTGATTTCGCTTCCCTAAAATCGTGGTGATTTTCTGCGATTAAATTTTCCCTCTCTAAATGCTTCACCAACCTGACTTTGTCAGGACTTTAAAGAGCACACATGTCAATAATGCGGGTCGGTAATTGAATATTTCTTTATCAGTTTCCCTGCTAATAGGGATCACATTTCCAGTTTTCGAAGCATTCGTTGTCTGTCCAGTATCAAGTGACTAGTTACATGTATAGTCACAATACTCTTGCTCAGTTCTTCTGCCCCCTAAAAGCGTCCATGAGATATTATAGATTTCATAACTTTAGTGGTATCTATTTTTCATAGCAGCTACACTTCCTCCTAGGATGTTTGAAGGCTCTCCAGCTTCATCTGATCTGTTCCACCTCTGTCTCCACAATAAAAGCTTCCTTGAAGCTTATGTTGAGTCAGTCGCACACTTCTCATCTGCCTCTGTCCTCGTTCAGGCTTATTACCTGTTCTTTGTTTTCCTTCTAATACGGCTGTAAAACAATTTCAGCTCTGATTTTTGTTTTGATTCTATGTTGTTCCCAAACTGCCGTTCAGCCTCTCTTAGTATCCTGGCATATTCGCTTCGAGCATTTCTGCATGGCTCCCTGTTTTCTACCTTCCTTCTTGCACTTTACTTGCTTTATTGCTTTAGCCTCTACAGTTTCTGTTAAACCATGGACTATTTTCGATTTTCGTGTGTATGTGTATGTGTATGTGTATGTGTGTGTGTGTGTGTGTGTGTGTGGGAGGGGGAGCGGAGGGTTGTGTGTGCCCGTGCAAGCACACGCACACACATCTTATCCTTGTCAAGGGTTCCAGTCAGGAAGTGCGACTCTGATATCTCAAACCCCAAAGCCACACATGTCACATAACTCTGAGTGGCTACACAAGCCAACACGTTACTTTGTTTACAAGTTCATTTGTTTCCTCATATTACAGTGCATATATTATTTCTGTAGGCATACACATCTAGGATAATATTGAAACGGCCACAACTGTTTAAAAGCTGTTGATGTACCAGGCTTCCAGGGTAACCTGTGTTAGCTAGTGCTGGCCGCCCTAAGTTATGTGACATTTGTCTAGTGGTCTTTGGTTTGACATCATTCCATGACGAGTCTGGGTTCGAATCCTTGGCAATACCGACAATATGAAAGTTAAGACACATGTGCAACATATGGATATCTTTATTGTAGACGTTTCGCCATCCAGTGGCTTTATCAATACAGATTCCAGGACATAATTAGAAGACAGTAGAACTATATACAAAAGATGAGGTAATCAGTCCCTCAGCCTTGGAGTTAGTGTTCACAGCATCGTGGTGGAGGAGACTCTGGAGCAAAGGCGAACGAACGAACGAAAGTTCAGGTAAGATCCCAAATGGGATGAGCGGGGAAGACGGGACAGACGAAGAATAGTGCTGGAGAGGAGTGTTCTTAGTCGTAGAAATAGAGCCAGGGCTTAACCCAGCAGCGAAGGCGATCGTGGGACAGATATTGAGAGGAGAAATTCAGGCTCTTCTGTTGGGACTCCGGTGCAAAGGCAAGGAGACTGGCGGTTATATAGGCGTCAGTGGATAGGGACGGGTAGCAGACGAGGGCATAGTCACTGGTTGGCGGGATTCCCCAGTGGAAGTAGGTCCTACCCAAAGGGATGGGTTAGTTGTAGCAGCCGTGAAGAAGAATGATTGCCCTGAAGTCCACCTTTTTGGAAAAAATTCTTTTGTATAAGTAAACTAGATTTTTAAAATTACCTTAGAGTGGACATAGAATTATGGAGACGAAGGCAGAAAGTCAAAAAATGGAGACACAGAGATGGAGGCAGAGAGACGAAAGAAGAGAGGAAGAGAAAGTGTATTCAGTCCCCCATCACAATTCTGAACTGTTCAGTCGTCACCGTAACTGACAATCATATATTTTTTCCTCCTAGAAATTTGATAATCAAATCCAAAAGTTTTCTTTTTGCTCACGGGCAAAAAGGATCAGCTGTACAATCATTCTCCGATATACGCATGATACAGCTCTGGGCCTGCCAGACGCATGAACCATGGTTCGAGTCTGGACCATCCTTGTATTTATTCACTGACGGTTCATAGAGACATATCTCGAGTCTATAAACTGTGTGGCTAAATACGATAGTAGCTATTAATTTTAAAATTAAAATTATTATTATTTATTTTTGTGAAGCGATAAACCCACGAGGTTCGGGCAAGGCAAACATCTCAAAGAGATGCAAGAATTTTCTCCAGCATGAGGGAGGAGAGCACAAGCTATATAATAGAGGAAAGACTGTGTAGGATACAGGAAAGTCCTGGTTTGGAAATATAGTAGTCGATGAGTGGAGTAGTCTACCTAGTAGAGTTATTGAAGCTAAAACCTTGGGCAGCTTCAAATATAGGTTAGATAAATACACAAGTGAAAGGGGTTGGATTTGAGTGAGGCTTGCAAGTGAGTGAATGGAGTTATCAGGGCTTGTTTCTCGGGTAGCACTGAAAGCTAGGTTGGGCAAATGTCCTAATAGTGGGATGGATTGTGAAGGAACTGCCTAGTATGGGCCAACAGGCCTGTTGCAGTGTTCCTCCTTTCTTATGTTCTTATGCTATGTTCAAAGCTTATTCCTTGAGTAACATTAATAATGGGTTGGGTGAATATTTTTTAGTGGGTCTGGGTTTGACGAGGACCTGCCAGGTATGGGCCAGTAGGCCTGATGCAGTGTTCCTCCTTTCTTATGTTCTTCGTAGATACTGAAGAAGGCATTCCACCTGCCGATTAGAGGCCCTGAGCCAAAGCCTAGGAGATGGAGTTTAACCCCCTGGGGAGCACAGACAGACATGTACTACCCCAGCCCTCACCCGGGGTTATGTAGAGTCACCTCTGCTCCCCCTCTCACTCAACACTGGTCTCTCATTAACCTTGCAATACACCTCAATTAAGATTTTTTTACCCCCACCTCTGTTATAATTGTTTTGGACCTATATGCTCATCTCGTCCAGTATTGCTCGTCCTCGGGAATCATGAAGGGCCGCTGGGCACAGCAAATTGACATCAATTTTTTTGTTTAAAGCACACGTCACATGTGATGGAGCGAGACCCTGGACACGAACTGGGGACTGGAGGAAGAAAGAACGATGCCAACACACACACACACACACACACACACACACACACACACACACACTGGAGGAAATGTTGTTGATGCAAAAGTGAAGGACGAATTTATATTACAGTGGACCAACTGAAGTGTGTGTGTGTGTCTGTGTGTCTCTGCCTGTATGTCTTATCCATTTGTGGTTGCAGGGGTCGATTCTCAGTGCCGGGCCATGTCTCGTAATTGGCCATTACGGGCTTCACTTCCCCTCCAGCCTCGGGAGATCCTTCATACCTACCGGATATTATTAAAGCTAAATATAAAGCCTGTCTCCACCCTCTCTTTATCCAGGTCTTTCCACTACCTGACCACCCTGAGGCTGAAGAAATATTTCTTGACAACTCTCTGGTCCATCTCTTCTTTAATTCTCATGTACTCGTTTGTGTGTTTATAGAAGAATGAAACAAGAGGAAACCAAATTTTGTATCTTTGCAGAGTTTTGATAGTTACGCAGTGGGAACGATAGCTCTTTCCTTACATCACACTGGATGAGTTTCAGACACCTGGTAATGAAATCTGTCAGCCTGAGCCAGAGACTTCAGTAAGACCACGGGGATATAATCAAGCATTCCACTTTGGATTTAGTAACTATGAGAGGTTGAAAGGTTCTATTAACACAGCTGACGTTTCTGTTACTTGGGAATTACCATCTATGAGAACAGCCACAATCACACACAGTGGAAATTGAGTTTATCAGAGAGCTGACTAAGTGAAAATGAAGAGCGGGCGATGTTTTTGAACTTCCAGTCACGTCATGTAGACTTTTAGTCAGCTTAGGCTGAAAGATGAAAGTGTGTGTGAACAATCTCCCAAGCGGACGATATTTTTTTAATGCTATAAGAGTTAACTAGAGATGACTTAGCCACTAAGACCAGCCACTCAGACCAGCTACTCAGACCAGCCAGACATTTCCCCAAGACAGTTTGAAAGAGCAAACTGAAGAAGTACCAGTCTTCTGTAACAGGTTTCTTTTTTTTATATCATAGAATATGATAATGGTATAAACAATACCGACAAGTTGAGAAATAAGACATGTCTTTTTTTTTTTATCTGTTCATGTATGGTACAACTGAACTAAAACTGAGAAATATAATATAAACACTATTTTAGAACCAGATAAACTCAAAGTATAAATGTCATAAAAACTTTAAAATAGAAGGATTAGTCAGGCAGAGAAAAAACAAAATGGAACGTTAGAGGAAAAAACAATGATAAAATATAATTTATTCGAAAAATATAAAACCGTATTAAAACAAGAGGCCTCCTTGAAAAAGAGTAAAAATCTGGCCCACGACCGCCCGGCCACTTTGAGATAGAAGCGAAAATTGCTATTGATCACAGGGTGAAACTCTAGCATGGCTGGTGAATTTAAGGCAGAGTGAAGGTGAGTGTCTCTTCCCTTCTCCACACTGATCTCTAATCTTCCACTATCCTACATCAGGGGCGACTCATCCTGTATATTCCTCCACAAACTCCAGTCTTGCTTTACCATATGCTTAAGACTTGTCCAACAGTTGGGTATCTTTATTATTGGAACGTTTCGCCCCAACAGTAGCTTTCTCCCCGTCTTCCCGTCCCACTACCCCGTCAACATGTGTCTACCTTTCCCCCCTCCCTGTCTAATTTGTATCGCATCACCACTTCCCCTCAGTTTGTTCACCCAAAACGATACGATGGAAATTTTCCGAAAACGTAGGAGAGAAAGAAATAATGGAAGGGATTAAAAATGTGAGGACGTAGGAAAAGGGAAGAAGAAAAGTGGACAAGGAAAGGAATAATACTCAAAGTGCAGTGCGAAACAGTGAAAGGTATGATAAAAGGAGCATGGAAAGGGAGAGAGAGAGAGACAGAGACAGAGACAGAGAATCATAGGGGTGGGAGGTAAGAACGTTGGTATGAGGTGAGACAAGTGAGAACAAGAAAGGGTGAGGTGAAAGAAGTGAGAACAAGAGAAGGTGAGGTGAGAGAAGTGAGAACAAGAAAGGGTGAGGTGAAAGAAGTGAGAACAAGAGAGGGTGAAGCGAAAGAAAGCTGAAAGGGATAAGAGGGGTGAGAAATAACATGAAGTAAGAGGGGGTAGGAGAAAACTATGATTAAAGAAGAATAGCGGAGCAGAGTACGGAAATGGGATTAAGGAGACGCACCAACACTACAATCACCACCACAATCGTCAATGAAACCACCACAACAATCACCACCATAATCATAGCCACTGCAATCACCACAATCACAACTATCACAATAGTGATACTAGAATCACCAATACCGCCACAATCTCCATTGGAACCACCAATACTACCACAATCACTACTAGAATTACCACCACAATTTCCACTAAGATCACAACCACCATCCCAATCACCACTAGAATCACCAGTACTACCAGACTCTCCACTAGAATCACCAACACCTCCACAATCTCGACTGGAATCACCACCACCGCAATCTCGACTGGAATCACCAACACCACCACAATCTCGACTGGAATCACCAGCACCACCACAATCTCGACTGGAATCGCCAACACCACCACAATCTCGACTGGAATCGCCAACACCACCACAATCTCGACTGAAATCACCACCACCGCAATCTCGACTGGAATCGCCAACACCTCCACATTCTCGACTGGAATCGCCAACACCTCCACAATCTCGACTGGAATCACCAACACCACCACAATCTCGACTGGAATCGCCAACACTACCACAATCCAAGACCACCGCCTACAGACACACATAATTCTTTCCAGTGTACACTTTCTTGCACTTTTCTGAATAGTTTTTAACCCTGTAAGATGTCCTCTCCCATCACCACTCCCCACACGCACTACCACCACCCCAGCTCCAACAACTATTACCCCCACCACCACCGCAGCCACCACCTCGAGGCTGACTTTCTCATCCCAGTAATCACGTCTCCAACAAATGTGACACATGCATTTCTCATTTTCTGATTATCTTCATTTGGGATTTCCTCCCCCTTAATTAGCTCGGCTCTCCCGAGGACGCGCCTGGTAACGCCAGACTCGTTGGCATTAGAGGTTAATGTTAAATCTGATCTGAAACAACTGGCTGTGTCTGGTAAAAAAAAAAAAACTATTTCACCGCAGTATTGGAATTTGAAAGGAGCAGATTGGATGAGTGAAGGGGTAGGGGTGATGTGTGGGTGAGGGGGAAGAGGGGTGGTGGGGGTTGTGAAATGACGTAGGAGGGGGCAATGTGTGTGTGTGTGTGTGTGTGTGTGTGTGTGTGTGTGTGTGTGTGTGTGTGTGTGTGTGTGTGTGTGTGTGTGGGGTCTATGGTGAGTGGTAGGGGGATTATTATTAGTATTTTAGGGGGGCTATGTTTCGCAATACATTTTTTTAGTATCTATTCCTCATTCAAAACATAAAAATATTACACTAACTGATATCTTTTTATTAAAAATACCCAAAGATATTTACTTTGTAAATTTATGACCCAACAGACTGCTTTATTGGGCCTAAAGATACCTCAAGAAATAATGAATTACACAACACACTGAGCATCAACAGGGAAAATATTAACATAGGGAATTTTCACTGATAAACGTTGAGAAGACGATTTATTCCAGCACGAGACTCACTGACACCTCCACAGAAATATCTTCAACTTTAACGAAAATTAAGGAACTTTGACAACTTTTCTGCCGACACTGAGTTGCCTAAGAACTCACATGGAAAGTGAACAACATTCAACACATTTGTAGAGTGAAGAACGAGTTTACACACACACACACACACACACACACACACACACACACACACAAACAAACAAACAAACAAACCAAACAAGAGAGAGAGAGAGAGAGAGAGAGAGAGAGAGAGAGAGAGAGAGAGAGAGAGAGAGAGAGAGAGAGAGTGCTTGTAGATGGCATTCACCAGGAAACATTTCCTTCCCCTCCCCTAATTCTTTTTAAAAGAAGATCCATCTTGCTGCTGCAACGTCGTATCAAGTGACTGGATTCCTCACGCTGCAAGGGCTCTGGAATTCGCCACATGACGACTCTACCACTTACTCCCAATAAAACTATAGAAAACACCGAGTATTCTCGCCGCATAAGCTATAAAAAAACAAATATTTTAACTGGAATCAAAGATCAGGCAGCCAGAATCAGGAGGAATCACAACACGAGGTAGTTTATAAGACACATTACGAGCAGAGTGAAAATACGTCGGTCATAAATAGAATTAAACTGTTAATATGAACATAAATTGTCTGAGGTAGGAAACTGTGTGTGGAGAAGTCATCGTTACAGCGAGAACAAAGAGAGAAGCTAACAAGCGTGTAAGTTCTAACACATAATAGCTAAATCTTAGTGTGTTAAATTTATGTAGTTAATTAGTATATTTCCTGAGTAGACAAAGGCATTTTTCAATGATTTATTCTCTTGCGAGTGTAAACAAAACTTTTTTTATTCATTCTCAGTGTGTAAAATATACGACTCTTTTACAGTCGTGAATTGTAAGTTTGTAAACACACACTTTTTTCAGTCATTCATTTTCCAATTATTTTATTTTTCGGTGTTTTAAACGAAGACAGAGGAAGCATCTGCAGTGCCAACAGTGAAAAAAACTTACATAAAAACCTGCTGTGTACAGCTGCAACATTATCAGATAAGAGCGAAATTTTTTTTACCTCTTTGGAAAGCATAAATATTACAACTCTTATTGATATTCCAATTGTTTACCTTCAGCTTAACTTTAATAACTGCTTTGATGTTTTATTTAAGCTTCAGTATAGCTGTACAAAGTTGTATTATGATTTATTTTGTCTTTTTTTGAGGGGGGGGGGTTCTTACTAATGTTACGAATTAGTAATGTGAAATGACTAGGAAATACTGTTACCAATAAATTATATCGAGGACTGGGGATGCATAAATAATTAAATTTGAAATGAATTTGGGAATAATTATTGGAATATAGGGAAATATGTAAGAATATCTAGCAACTAAACCGGTATGTGTCTATTTTACTGTTAAATAACTATGGCTTTCTGCATGAATAACTCAGTGTCACTCATCTCTATACAAACATCGCATCAGGCTGGCATAAAATATTAATTATGATTATTATAAGCTAAAGGCGACTCGAACCTGCGCACCTTGGGACAGAGCAGGCAGTTCTGGCTCCCAGAGAGCTAGCTGAGGCGTGTTAAGCATTATGAAGTATCTCTTGAAGATCATGTGGGAGGGAAGATAAAACAACTTATTACACCTACCTAGTGCCACAGACTCGGTAAAAAAAAAAAGTCTAGTTTGTTGGGTGCCAGAGTTGTGTGTGGTGTGACATCGTCCGTAGAGTACTGTGTTCTTTGTCACGAAGCGTACAGATTCGTGCCTTCCTTAACCTGTGAAAAACATTAGATAATTTCGCTCGGCTGTCGATATTATATATATATATATATATATATATATATATATATATATATATATATATATATATATATATATATATATATATATATGTGTGTGTGTGTGTGTGTGTGTGTGTGTGTGTGTGTGTGTGTGTGTGTGTGTGTGTGTGTGTGTGTGTGTGTGTTTACTTATTAAATATGCAAACCCAGCCTCATTGCTTATCGTACAGTGACAGTCATGTTTTATGTAAAAGCAAAAATTAAACGGTCAGTAACTTACCGTTGGCTGTCTTCCAATGATAGTGTGTAAGAACAGCCTGGATGCTGGACCTCTCCAGGTCAGTCGCATGTATAAAATTTTGGATCTAGTCAAGTCGTGGCTTGCGAGCCACCAGCCACCTCTCTGATCCTTCACTGTGGTCTAGTGAGACAATGTCATGAATGATAAGTAAAACTGGATTTTTTTTAACGAGCTGTATTGAATGAAGGAGCTGCATGTGGGTCGTAAGTCATGGCTTGGCCACGCCTGGAGGAATATATTCTTGCTCGTTAGATTTTCCCCTTCATTGCAGAACAACTGGACATAGGCACCATTAACTCCATTGTATTTTGGCATTAAGAGCGAATTGCTAGCTATAATACTCCAAATAATAGGATTTAGAATATATTTTAGAGTATAGGACTTACGTTCCCCTCTAAATCTCCCTTCAATTTATTCTCAATATTCGGCTGTATTCAGCACTAGGAATACAATACTGTGTTACGAATAACTCACAAGAAATACTTATTTTATTGGTATTCTTGACGGAATAACACTAGAAAATATTAAAAATAAATGTAGTGTACTGTAAATGATTATTTACATAACAATAAACTGTTAAATGTTTATTAGTAAAAATTAAGAATAGGAATAAAAATCCTTACAACATATCGCATACCGAAGACTGAGGATTTATTTAAATTCTTAGTAGCTAAACCACATGGCACGAATTTGGGCTCTCACAGGCAATTTGACCTCAATTTATTTTAGAATAGAATGTATTTCATATATATGTAGAAGATTTCGTCTCAACATAGTTAAGGAGCTTTAAATGTTTTAAATTTTTCAAACATGTTTAGGGCTCTCACTGGCCAACTCATTGTGAGACGTCAATGAGATGTTGGCCACTAGTAGAGGTAAGAATGTTGTCGTTGGAAGGTCTGAGGGTCTGAGGGACTGACCACCTCAAAACTTCAAGGGTGATGGACTGATTACATCGTCTTCAAGTATCTTCTGCTTCTATCAACTTTTCTGTACTCGACTGAAGAAGCCTACTGTGTAGGCGAAACGTTTCGTAATAAAGATACCTAATTGTTGCATATGTGTCTTACCTAACAACCTGTCGGTATTTTATACCATTTTAATGTTCACTCTGTCAGACACTGCAACACAAGGGTATCTTGGTACAGACCTGAAATCAACTTTGTCAACTTCTACTAGTGAGAATGGATGGATTTGAGAGGGACCTGACCTTCCAACGACAACATTCTTACCTCTACTAGTGGCCTACATCTCACCTCCTGGCGGTATATAGGCTCCATCCTGTCACTTCAACTCCATATTGTTTCAGACTATGGAACAATACTCTTCTCCAGACTGAGGGACTGACCACCTCAAAAAACTTCAAGGGTGATGGACTGATTACATCGTCTTCAAGTATCATCTGCTTCTATCAAATCTCCTTGTTGTGTAGATTTTGACTTATGCTGCTCAGGCAGCTAGACAAAGATTCCCCTTCAGGAGCCAGCCTTTGTTTCTGAACCAGCCCACTCCTGCTATCTTAAGATGCCAGCCCACTCAAACTAACTTAAGGTACTAGCCCACTCGAACTAACTTAAGGTACTAGCCCACTCGATCTATCTTAAGGTTCCAAAGATGTTTAGGGTTCACTGTAGTTTCTTATTATTTGCTTAAATTTATTAAAAAAAACTAGTTAGCTAAAGAGGTTTATATCATCTCAGACTCTCATGTAGTGTGAGGCCTCTCATCTATCGACGGCTGCATTACGAAATTATCCTATTTAGCATTTCTTTGGTTTTCATTGTCAGACACTATAATGGTGTTTACATTTTGTTATAAAATAGAAAAATATCTATAATACAAATGTTTAAAGCTAAAAGAGGCATTTATATACGCTATAAACATTTCTGCTTTAAAAGGATTTTACAGAGGTGCTTGACGCCAGATGACCAGAAGTTCCAGGTGCGGGTCATATGATTAAGACCCGCGTCAGGAAACACTTGTTTTGTTTCCTGACGAATCTTACTTAACCTGACCTAAGCTTTCCGCGTCACTTATCCCAACAGCAGTAAAACAGCTGTCTGCTGCTGTAGCATGTCATAATGGCACTTCAAATATACCATTCAGCAGCAGACAGCCAGCGGCTACTGTTGCCTTGGCCGCCATAGGACCAAACGGCTAATTCCCATTCACACGAGATATGAAAATATTACAGCGTCCTTGTCATGGGGTCCTCACCACTGAACGGGTCATTTAAAAACAAAAGCCCGTATTAAGTGACTTTCTTGAATAATCTACCACAACCACTACCCATCCACTTGGCATCCTCTCCTAGCCTTTGTGAGATACAGACTCCCCTCACGTCTCACACCATTGACGTCCTCCTCAAGCCTATTCCTCCTCCCCCCTCTTCCCCTCACAATTTATTATCATCTGTCGTTTTATATCCCATTCTGACTCCTGCCCATTTCGTTATTAGCGTCTCTGGTCACGTACCATCACTGTTTCGGTCTCTTTCATGACTGGCTTTGGAAAATATAGCATTTTTTAATCCTTTTCTGGTCTACCAAATTTTCTTCTCAGAAATAACTCTTTCTCTGCTACTTTGGCTAAGAGTTTTATAATACCGATTACATTCTCAAAAGTTTCTAAACTGTTCATCACTGTTTACGTTCTCAAGATGTTTTAAACTATAATTGTCTATGTTCTCAAGATGTTTAAAAGTGTTACTGTCTTTTCAAGACGTTCAAAACGTTCAAAACGCTTCTTTTCAAGGTTCTCTGCGTCTTCTAACCAATTGTACTAATATATATATATATATATATATCTATATATATATATATATATATATATATATATATATATTTATATATTTATATATTTATATATATATATATATATATATATATTTATATATTTATATATTTATATATATATATATATATATATATATATATATATATATATATATATATATATATATATATATATATATATATATATATATATTAGTACAATTTTTCACATATCTTATCGGCCGTCGTTTTTCAAGTTCTCTTCCAATTTCATTTAGCTTACTTTTACTCATTTTCTAACCTGAACGTCTTCCTCTGCCTCGCTGAACACTGTTCGCTCTCAGTAACAGATAATATCTTGTGTTTATTTCCTAAATTATCTTTCACTATCTTGAAATACCTATGAGCTCTTGTGTTTTTAACTTCATTAAAAGGCATTCAAGCCCGTCCCTTATGGTTCCGTCCCATACCTACTTTGTCTTTCCCTGTGTCTTTCTCCCTTTTCCCTTCGTCTCCCCTCTCTCCTTCAGTCTTCATTTACATTCATGTCTTTCCCCATCCCTTTGTCTCAGTCTTTATCGCCCTCCCTTTGTGTCACCTCCTACCCTTCCTCACTTCCTCCTTCCACCTACACAGCCTCCCTAAACCTCATATTGTCTCTTAATCTTTATTTCTCTCCCTAACCACACTCGACTAACATGGTCCAATGCCTGTGTTGTTATAGTTAACCCCATGAGACCAGATCGACCCTCCACAATATTGTCAGCCTCGCCTGTCGCTTTCAGCTCACGCACACTATCAGTTAAACAGAATTGTGCAACCGAATTAGACGTAGAAAAGAGTCTGTAAAGAAACAAATGTGTGATATTTGTGATCTTTTTTCCGTACATGGTTGGAAATAATTTGTGTCCCGTAGCTCGACCACTAGCGCACTCAGCTCACACACTGAGGTCCGGAGTTCGAATCCCCGGTACGGCTGGAAAACATTAGGACGTGTTTCTATAAGACTGTCCATGTTCACCCATTAGTATAAAATGGGTACCTGGGTGTTAGTCGACTGGTGTAGGTCGCATCCTAGGACAAAATTGATCTAATTTGCCCTAAATCTGCATAACAAGCGGCTTTCTATATAGTATGTCAGTGATGTCAGGTATGGTCTGTATACCTTGTATATGTACTTGTAGAAATAATTATTGCCATATAATTGCCATATAGATTTGTAGAGAAATATATATAATAGTCCTCAAGATGCACATGGTGTTCTGCCTATTTGTCGATAGCGAAGGAATGGAGTAGTGAGCGAGTAACGCGGTAAATACATTACTCTTGATTAATATTGCAGTCAAGGCGAAGAGTAAATCCCACAGAGTGCTTGTGGAAGGCGAGTAAGTCAGGTATGACCCAAAGAAGTGGAAGTTAACTACTATTCCTTGGACTAAAAGAATTTTATCAGCATGGAGGCCCCACTACTAGGCTATCAAAGGTTTGGGGATAGCAAAAACACTCCTGATGCAAATAAAAAAGCTCCAAGAATAATAGCCATTAAAACCCTCTCCAAAAATAAAATACAAAAAGTACTGGACTACAAAAATGGCAGGTATTATAACGTCAAGCTGAGGAATTTGTGTTGAAAAACATGGCAACGTAACACTCGCTTGCCAGGGGGATTAATTGTTGCTGGTGCAGATACCGGTGCATATGGAAGATCGTTTTGAAAAAAAAAATATAACAAAATTTTTTAAATAGAAAAAAAAAATCAAAGTGTTTATTATTTGGTAAAAGTGTAGATGATTTCCATAAAAGTTAGACAACAGCAAATTTATAAATACACGCATGTGAAGATAGTGAATTTATTAGATTTGAATAAACTCATCGTTGGAGAGGGACTTCAGAAATTACTGACAGTTAATGATAATTACTTTTATTTTAAGAATTGCTTATGGCTGCCGAGTTAAAGAATAATTACTGAATTGTTTGAGAAAATCTTCATTTTAACTTCTAAATATCGAATCTTTAATTACAATTATTTTGGTGTTTAAGTTTATTTTTTTAATTTGATTTATTTATCCTAGAGAAATTAATTGCTGATCATGTTACCAAAATTTGACGGATGTCATTTTGGAAATCTGAAATTCGAAAAATTATATCTGGAACCCCCCCCCCCCACTTTGTACTTTAATTTTATTATATAAAATCAATTTAATGCAAGAAATGAACAATATATAAAAAATATTTTTAACTATGATACTATTATTACTTTTACGAAAAAAAAAAGTAACTGTTGGGTAAATTTAATAACTGAAAATATCATTTATTGCCTACTCCAAATCTGAAAAAAAAACAGCTAATATAAAATATAGAACTAAGTAAAAAAAATATATTTTATTTGGTTAAAACTCCAACTATGATCTACACATCAGTCGTAATTCTGTAAATAATGAAAAAAAAAATGGATCGGATTCTGTGTCTGGAAGAATCTTAGCAAACGATCCGTTTCCTTTTTACAAGACGTAATTTACTCCCGTCACTAATTTTGCTCTGGTCCCTTATCACTTCCACTGACCTTAAACCAGGCAGTTACAGCCTGGTGATCAGGTACTAATCCACCTTGAGGCCTGGTCATGGCCACGGGGGCGGTGACTCCCGGAACACCCTCAAGGCATCTTTCATGAGCTCTAAGTTTTACGATAATTGTTGAAAAAAGCTTCTGTTATACCTTTTTTTAAGATCTCTTACCAATTGTAAAAGAATGATAATAAATTAAGACGGAACACTGAGAGAACATTTCTGAGTCTTAAGCTACAAATCAGCGATTATACACTCGTACACATAAGGATTTTTGTAAGACTTACAGAGTATAACACAGACACTCCACAAGCCCAGAAGGTCACAGACTAGAAGCATCCTGAAACTGATCTGAAATTCAGGAGGAGTAGGAAAAAACTCCGTGAAGATGGAAACTCCTCTGCCTGAGGGGGACTCCGGCATCAGTCCTGCAGCCTCCCTAGAGATGCTCGGAAAGTTTCCAAGTCAGCGCCTTCCAGGTCTTCAGCGTTTTAGAGAGTTTCCTTTTAGGCTAAACTTAAATGGATGTCTGATTGATATTTGAATATTTCAGTTTACTACCTTGCTTCACTACCATGGGTGTTGCAGGTAAAGTTAGTAGTTGTTAGTGTGTCAGGAAAAAAGACTTGACATGGGTGTCAGTGGTGCAAGGAGACGTGAAATTAGGTTAACCATTGCTTCTATGGGGAGTTACGGCAGCAGCCTAGCACTGGCTTACCCAAGCTGGACTTAGTGGTCAGAGTGCTTCCACTAGCAAAACTACATTGACATATTTACCTTGCAGCTGGGTTAGGGTCTGACATTTACTCCTCTTTCAACTCCTCTGATCAAAAATATTTTTCTTTCATTTTCAACTCCAAGTCGCTCCTCCTCGACAGGAGTCTCATTTTTATCTGATTGCGAGACAGACACACAGAAACAACACACACACATAGACACAACACAGTTTTACCTGCTGGTTGTCCTTGTCATATACACAAACACTGCTGCAGCATATAAATGTGTTCACTGCCCAGGAACCTAGAGTAAGAGGGTTGCAGTTCACCGCAGTGCGACCACAGACTAGTGCACCATCCTTCCTGCCTCAAGTTTAGCAGGGCCAGCACACCGTCTCGCCCCAACACCATATTTCACCTCTATGGCCTCGATCCTTTATCGTTACGTCGGATTGTCGCTGTCCCCTCTCCCTGCTTCTCAAAGTGAATTCTTTTCTCTCTTTGCTTTAAAAGTGAATCTTCTTTTCTAGGAAAGATATATATGTGAATTTTGTTAATAATAATAATAATAATAATAATAATAATAATAATTAGTATCATTATTAATCATTATTGATTACTATTATTAATAACAGAATGGTTAGTTTTCCTTTCGGACTTTTGTATGCGGAAGCGATATAATACACTAATTTTTAAAACACAGTTTTAATACACAGTGTCACAGGAGTACTGTACTAATTTATTTAAATTCAGACATTTATTTTCACGCCTTTTCTCAAATGAAACGTCAAATCGGGCGTATTTCCAACCATATGACTCGAAATCTTTTAAAAAGAGGAATTTTAACATATTACTAGCACATAAATGTTTAGTTAAACTAAGAGTTTAACAGACTGGAATTTTAACATATTAATAGCACATCATAAATGTTTGGTTAAACTAAAAGTTTTATAGACTGGTCATTTTTCTGCTTTAAGCTACCGAAATCAGACATTCTAATACACTTCTTCCCTAATTAAATGAAGGCTCATCTTGTAACGAGATTCTCTTCCCAAATAATGTTAACACCGTCTTTGTGGGTTCTAATACCAGTAAGTCATTTGTAAATGGTTACACCAGACATCCAGACGAACAATGGCGTCTACGAGATTTCGTGGAGCGATTCTTGTAGACGATAGACAAGAGTTGAAAATAAAATATATTTAAATTTCGACCAGATCAGGGTAGACACATTCCGTAACATTCATTGGGAAGTGTGTTTAGTGTTAATGAAGTGTGTTTGGTCAATTATGTCAATGTTTAGAAAATTGTAATGTTGATGTAGTGTTAAAAGTTATAATGAAGTGTGTTTAACGAGTTATGAAGGGGTGTGTTTAGAAAGTTACAATGAAGAGTATTTAGTGAGCCATCATGACGCAGAAGTGTATCTAGAAAGTTGTATTGAAGCGTACTTAGCGAGCTATCATGACGCAGAAGTGTATCTAGAAAGTTGTATTGAAGCGTACTTAGCGAGCTATCATGACGCAGAAGTGTATCTAGAAAGTTACAACAATAATGAACTGGATTTAGCGAGTGAACAATACTTACCGGGCTACCATCTTCCTCAAACAACAATATTCTTCTCCCCCATCCCTTACCCTCTTCGTCACCTCCCTTACCCTCTTCGTCACCTCCCTTACCCTCTTCGTCACCTCCCTTACCCTCTTCGTCATCTTCATCACTTCCCTTACCCTCTTCGTCACCTCCCTTACCCTCTTCGTCATCTTCATCACTTCCCTTACCCTCTTCGTCACCTCCCTTACCCTCTTCGTCATCTTCATCACTTCCCTTATCCTCTTCGTCACCTCCCTTACCCTCTTCGTCACCTCCCTTACCCTCTTCGTCATCTTCATCACTTCCCTTATCCTCTTCGTCACCTCCCTTACCCTCTTCGTCACCTCCCTTACCCTCTTCGTCATCTTCATCACTTCCCTTACCCTCTTCGTCACCTCCCTTACCCTCTTCGTCATCTTCATCACTTCCCTTATCCTCTTCGTCACCTCCCTTACCCTCTTCGTCACCTCCCTTACCCTCTTCGTCATCTTCATCACTTCCCTTATCCTCTTCGTCACCTCCCTTACCCTCTTCGTCACCTCCCTTACCCTCTTCGTCATCTTCATCACTTCCCTTACCCTCTTCGTCACCTCCCTTACCCTCTTCGTCATCTTCATCACTTCCCTTACCCTCTTCGTCACCTCCCTTTCCCTCTTCGTCACCTCCCTTACCCTCTTCGTCTTTCTGTTCGATCTATCATCCTTTTCACCCACTTTCCAATCTCCCTTTACCCCCACCTATCTCACTGTCTTTAATCACCCTCCTTATGTGGTTTGGCTTTTCTCTTCCTTATTCCCTATCTTCACTTTCTCCTTACCTCTCTAAGCATCTGGTCTCTCTCCCTACCCTCCCTTCTCACCCTTCTACTTGTCACACTTCTCTAGTTCCTCCATCACCTCTCTGGTACTATCTTCCATCATGCTCAGTTTTTTAACACTTTTCGTAAAATTTCCCCTCTCCTCTCTTTATTTCTGTATTTTTTTTGTCAAAAGTCGTTTCTTCCTTGTTCATTGAAGAATAAGAGGCACAGTACCGGGGCTGGAACAATTACAGTGCAGTGGCTGGAACAATTACAGTGCAGTGGCTGGAACAATTACAGTGCAGTGGCTGGAACAATTACAGTGCAGTGGCTGGAACAATTACAGTGCAGTGGCTGGAACAATTACAGTGCAGTGGCTGGAACAATTACAGTGCAGTGGCTGGAACAATTACAGTGCAGTGGCTGGAACAATTACAGCACCGAGGGTTGACTATCCCAAAATACACTATTTAATTTCGTCTTTGCTTTCACTAACTTCCACAGACTCACTCTGTATCTGTCTGTCTGTCTGTCTCTCTCTCTCTCTCTCTCTCTCTCTCTCTCTCTCTCTCCCATTTAATTCCAGCCCAACTTCTTTTTTGTACTTTGCCTTTTATTTCCTAAATTTCATATTCCCTTTTTTTTACCTACTCTTTCACCTTCTCTTTGTTTCCTTCTTTCACTCCCCCCCGTCCTCAGCCGCTTCCCCCTTTCCTTATATTCTTCCTCTTTCCACACTCCCTCTTCCAATGCTCCCTTTCCCCACTCCATAGATATTCCCTCCTCTCCTCTCTCCCTTACTCCATCCCTTCACTTCTCCATCCGTCCCTCCCTTCCCCACCCATCCCCTCCCGCACCCAACTTCCCTCCCTTCCCATTCTCTCTCTCCCTTCCCTCCTTTCCTCCCTTCCTCTTCTCTCTCCCTCCCTCCCCTCAGCCAAGATCACATTATATAAGCCTTATTGAAGTTAGGCCTCGTCAAGTGAGGTTATCACCAGGTCAGAGCTTCCTGTTATTACGCCGGGATCTGTTTCACCAGCCTGGGAAAAAACACAGAACTAAACAGAATCGTTAAATTAATTCTTGTTAGCGCTGCCGCTGGTGGCTTGTGTTATTTCTCGTTGTTCTAATTGAAAGATGAACCATTATGAGAGAATAAATCACAATGCCTCGACCAGATCATTTACAACATACTATGCCGTGGATGAATTATTTACAACTCACTATACCGTGGCTGGAATTATTCACAACTCGCTATACCGAGACTGGAATAATTCACAACTCACTATACCGTGGCTGGAATTATTCACAACTCATTTTACAGTGGCTGGAATAATTCACAACTCACTATACCGTGGCTGGAATTATTCACAACTCACTTTACAGTGGTTGGAATAATTCACAACTCACTATACCGTGGCTGGAATTATTCACAACTCACTTTACAGTGGTTGGAATAATTCACAACTCACTATACCGTGGCTGGAATAATTCACAACTCACTATACCGTGGCTGGAATAATTCACAACTCACTATACCGTGGCTGGAATAATTCACAACTCACTATACCGTGGCTGGAATAATTCACAACTACGTATATCGGTTTGACCTTAAGGATACGTTTGGGATAAATGGCACTGCAGATGACGTCCATGTTGATTGTTGATGTAAGTCTCCTGATTCCACAGGAATCGCCACATTGAGATAATTCTTTGAAGACTGAGGCTTTGACATCTCTCCCGTGGTCGCCTGCTTGAAAGGGTTTTTGATCCTGGGCAGTGTGTCATGTGGTTCACATTTTCAAGGATTGCTAGCAGCTTTTAGGTTGCAGCATTATCCACATAGTAGTCGGGGTACCTGCTGGGACCTCTGGGAGATTTTAGGGAACTCTTTAGCGTTCTTAATTTATTTTTTTTAAATAAAATCAGGACATTTTAACTTGGAATAATTTATTCATTAGAATTTAAGGATTTTATGTAAATTATTTGTAACAGATATGCTTTTCTAGCTTTTCTAGAAGATTGTGAGATGGTAGTGAGATTTATTATGTACAGAAAACTGGGGGAATTACTCAGCTACACCGTTCATTAAATGCTATCATGTGCTTTGATAAACAAGTGTGTCTTGATAAGATTTTCTTCGGATTTTTAACCCCGGAGGATTAGGCACCCAGGATAAGCCAAGAAAGTCAGTGCATCATCGAGGACTGTGTCTTATTTCCAGTGGGGACCTCAATCTTGTCCCCCAGGATGCGACCCACACCAGTCGACTAATACGGTACTTATTTGCTGCTAGGTCGAACACAGGTGAACGTAACAACAGAGACATCAGTAGTACTTCTGAGGTGATCAGTCCCTCAGCCTTAAACTGATATTCATTGATCTAGCTCATCATACAGGCTCGTTATGTCTCAACCCACGCCATCCTTGACCATAATGCAAGTAAACAGATGGATATTTTAAAGCAAGAGGATGTAAACAAAACTTACGTAGCCGGGAAACGTTAGTCTACATTCACACAATTTCCACTTCACCAGCTTTACTCTGACAATTCCCATTGCAGGTATTTGCAGAGAGATCTGGTCCATTCTGAGTAGTTCTCCATTCCAGTTCCCAAGTAATAGAGAAACATGGAAATGGGTAGCGCTTTCCACCTGTTTGCATATAGAGTGTTGCCTGGTAAACACAATATTGGCTGCGGCCAACCAACCTCAACACCCACACCCACACACACTTTGCTGCCTGCGGCCAACTAACCTCCAGACAACCAGCCAACTTCACACCTTGTAGGCTACTATCAGACAACTTCACACCTTGTAGACTACTACCACCAACCTTACAACTTGTAGACTATTTCCAGCCATCCTCACGCCTTGTAAGCTACTACCAGCCACCCTCACGCCTTGTAAGCTACTACTAGCCATCCTCACGCCTTGGAAGCTACTACCAGCCACCCTCACGCCTTGTAAGCTACTACTAGCCATCCTCACGCCTTGTAAGCTAATACCAACCATTCTCACACCTTGTAGAGTATCACCAGCCATCCTCACGCCTTGTAGGCTACTACCAGCCATCCTCACGCCTTGCAGGCTACTACCAGCTATCCTCACCCCTTGTAGACTACCAGTCATCCTCACCCCTTGTAGACTACCAGCCATCCTCACGCCTTGTAGGCTACTACCAGCTATCCTCACGCCTTGTAGGCTACTACCTGCTATCCTCACGCCTTGTAGGCTACTACCTGCTATCCTCACCCCTTGTAGACTACTAGTCATCCTCACACCTTGTAGGCTACTAACCAGTCATCCTCACACCTTGTAGGCTACTAACCAGCCATCCTCACGCCTTGTAGGCTACTACCAGCCATCCTCACGCCTTGTAGGCTACTACCAGCCATCCTCACGCCTTGTAGGCTACTACCAGCTATCCTCACACCTTGTAGACTACCCGTCATCCTCACGCCTTGTAGGCTACTACCAGCCATCCTCACGCCTTGTAGACTACCAGTCATCCTCACACCTTGTAGGCTACTACCAGCCATCCTCACGCCTTGTAGGCTACTACCAGCTATCCTCACCCCTTGTAGATTACCAGTCATCCTCACGCCTTGTAGGCTACTACCAGCCATCCTCACGCCTTGTAGACTACCAGTCATCCTCACGCCTTGTAGGCTACTACCAGCTATCCTCACATCTTGTAGACTACCAGTCATCCTCACACCTTGTAGGCTACTACCAGCCATCCTCAAGCCTTGCAGGCTACTACCAGCTATCCTCACACCTTTTAGACTACCAGTCATCCTCACGCCTTGTAGACTACCACCAGCCATCCTCAAGCCTTGCAGGCTACTACCAGCTATCCTCACACCTTGTAGACTACCAGTCATCCTCACGCCTTGTAGGCTACTACCAGTCATCCTCACACCTTGTAGACTACCAGTCATCCTCACGCCTTGTAGGTTACTACCAGCTATCCTCACACCTTGTAGACTACCAGCCATCCTCAAGCCTTGCAGGCTACTACCAGCTATCCTCACAACTTGTAGACTACCAGTCATCCTCACGCCTTGTAGACTACCACCAGCCATCCTCAAGCCTTGCAGGCTACTACCAGCTATCCTCACACCTTTTAGACTACCAGTCATCCTCACGCCTTGTAGACTACCACCAGCCATCCTCAAGCCTTGCAGGCTACTACCAGCTATCCTCACACCTTGTAGACTACCAGTCATCCTCACGCCTTGTAGGCTACTACCAGTCATCCTCACACCTTGTAGACTACCAGTCATCCTCACGCCTTGTAGGCTACTACCAGCTATCCTCACACCTTATAGACTACCAGCCATCCTCAAGCCTTGCAGGCTACTACCAGCTATCCTCACAACTTGTAGACTACCAGTCATCCTCACGCCTTGTAGACTACCACCAGCCATCCTCAAGCCTTGCAGGCTACTACCAGCTATCCTCACACC
Organism: Cherax quadricarinatus; assembly: GCF_038502225.1. Lineage (NCBI taxonomy): Eukaryota > Metazoa > Arthropoda > Malacostraca > Decapoda > Parastacidae > Cherax > Cherax quadricarinatus. The sequence continues at coordinate 4,306,746 of NC_091330.1, read as the reverse complement.
TTGTAGACTACCAGTCATCCTCACGCCTTGTAGGCTACTACCAGCTATCCTCACACCTTGTAGACTACCAGTCATCCTCACGCCTTTTAGACTACCACCAGCCATCCTCAAGCCTTGTAGGCTACTACCAGCTATCCTCGCACCTTGTAGACTACCAGTCATCCTCACACCTTGTAGACTACCAGTCATCCTCACACCTTGTAGGCTACTACCAGCTATCCTCACACCTTGTAGACTACCAGTCATCCTCACGCCTTGTAGGCTACTACCAGTCATCCTCACACCTTGTAGACTACCAGTCATCCTCACGCCTTGTAGGCTACTACCAGCTATCCTCACACCTTGTAGACTACCAGCCATCCTCAAGCCTTGCAGGCTACTACCAGCTATCCTCACAACTTGTAGACTACCAGTCATCCTCACGCCTTGTAGACTACCACCAGCCATCCTCAAGCCTTGCAGGCTACTACCAGCTATCCTCACACCTTGTAGACTACCAGTCATCCTCACGCCTTGTAGGCTACTACCAGCTATCCTCACACCTTGTAGACTACCAGTCATCCTCACGCCTTGTAGACTACCACCAGCCATCCTCAAGCCTTGTAGGCTACTACCAGCTATCCTCGCACCTTGTAGACTACCAGTCATCCTCACACCTTGTAGACTACCAGTCATCCTCACACCTTGTAGGCTACTACCAGCTATCCTCACACCTTGTAGACTACCAGTCATCCTCACGCCTTGTAGGCTACTACCAGTCATCCTCACACCTTGTAGACTACCAGTCATCCTCACGCCTTGTAGGCTACTACCAGCTATCCTCACACCTTGTAGACTACCAGCCATCCTCAAGCCTTGCAGGCTACTACCAGCTATCCTCACAACTTGTAGACTACCAGTCATCCTCACGCCTTGTAGACTACCACCAGCCATCCTCAAGCCTTGCAGGCTACTACCAGCTATCCTCACACCTTGTAGACTACCAGTCATCCTCACGCCTTGTAGGCTACTACCAGCTATCCTCACACCTTGTAGACTACCAGTCATCCTCACGCCTTGTAGACTACCACCAGCCATCCTCAAGCCTTGTAGGCTACTACCAGCTATCCTCGCACCTTGTAGACTACCAGTCATCCTCACACCTTGTAGACTACCAGTCATCCTCACACCTTGTAGGCTACCAGTCATCCTCACACCTTGTAGACTACCAGTCATCCTCACACCTTGTACACTACCACCAGTCATCCTCACACCTTGTAGACTACCAGCTATCCTCACACCTTGTAGACTACCAGTCATCCTCACACCTTGTAGACTACCAGCTATCCTCACACCTTGTAGACTACCAGTCATCCTCACGCCTTGTAGGCTACTACCAGCTATCCTCACACCTTGTAGACTACCAGTCATCCTCACGCCTTGTAGACTACCACCAGCCATCCTCAAGCCTTGTAGGCTACTACCAGCTATCCTCGCACCTTGTAGACTACCAGTCATCCTCACACCTTGTAGGCTACCAGTCATCCTCACACCTTGTAGGCTACCAGTCATCCTCACACCTTGTAGACTACCACCAGTCATCCTCACACCTTGTAGACTACCACCAGTCATCCTCACACCTTGTAGACTACCAGTCATCCTCACACCTTGTAGACTACCACCAGTCATCCCCACACCTTGTAGACTACCAGTCATCCTCACACCTTGTAGACTACCAGCTATCCTCACACCTTGTAGACTACCAGTCATCCTCACACCTTGTAGACTACCACCAGTCATCCTCACACCTTGTAGACTACCACCAGTCATCCTCACACCTTGTAGACTACCAGTCATCCTCACACCTTGTAGACTACCAGTCATCCTCACACCTTGTAGACTACCACTCATCCTCACACCTTGTAGACTACCAGTCATCCTCACACCTTGTAGACTACCAGTCATCCTCACACCTTGTAGACTACCAGTCATCCTCACACCTTGTAGACTACCACCAGTCATCCTCACACCTTGTAGACTACCACCAGTCGTCCTCACACCTTGTAGACTACCACCAGTCATCCTCACACCTTGTAGACTACCACCAGTCGTCCTCACACCTTGTAGACTACCACCAGTCATCCTCATTACACACCGGGGAAAAAACTATCGTTAACGTAACTTGTACTTTAATTCGAAATTTACCTACTGGCAAGTTTACTACGATAGTTACTTTATTATCTAATTGACTATCTGACTGACCATCTGATTCGGAACGTTGATACGATCAGAGACGATCTCCCAGACCCTGATCCTAACGGGCACTTAATACCATCACAGGATCTGATCCCTTACTGAACAGAGGCGTAATTCCTGTAAAGCTTCTCCCATGAGTGAGCTTCATCGAGGGCGAAATGTTGTATGATAAAGCTTCACTGTATTACGTATCTTATTTTATCAGAACTGATCTCAGGAAAAGAGAACTGGTCTCAAGAGAAGATAACTGGTCTCAAGAGAAGTGAGCTGGTCTCAAGAAGAAGGGAGGTTGATAAAGAGAGCTGATCCCTTCACGGGAGTTAATCCATCTAAGGAGCTGATACAATACCATCAAAAGAAAGGGGCTGACAGCATCAAAAAACTGAATTCCACACTCTCCATCCCACCACACACTCCATCCCACCAGTCAGTTGGTCTTACCTTCCAAATCCGTTGCTGTCGTACAACCAATCAACATAAAAATCTCCTCGTTCTTGTATATAAACAAATTCACTGTCAACTAGACGTTTCCTATTTCTCGTACCTTGTCTGGCCCGTTCCTGTCTGGTCTATCCCCCACCTGATCCACTATTTCTCAGTCCGTTCTGCTTGCAGCCCCAGCCCAAGCCAACCTCTTTCAACAACGAAGCTTTCCGTGTCTACAAACCTCAGTCGCCAAAGTATTTTGTAAGCAAATGTCGTCATGTGGGTTACCATCGAGGCGAGCAGGAAATTGGTCGGTGTTACATTTAGGCAATATCCTGACGTGGCCAGCAGGGCGGATATCACGAACAGGAAAGCAGTTATCTCTCACACACACACACACGCATCAGAGGACGCTGGAAGTGTTTAAAATTAACTCTTGGGAACATAGAAAGTGATGACATTGACCGGGGAATTGCCTATGTCGATATTTAACCTCAGTGCATTACTGTTACGCATTTTTATTATATAAAGTTAACGAGGTGAATATATCATCGCTGGGTCGAGAGACTTAGTTGCCTTCAAACTCCCTCTTCGTATTTTCCACCGCTTTTTGTCGTGTTGAACTGATGAACGAAACGTGATGGCGAAACGTTCCCACAAAGGTAAACATGAGTTGCATATGTCATTCATCTAATGTATCCCTCGAATAGGGGATACTTACAGTGGTTATTGCAATTCTTTATTATTGATTTTTTAGTAAACTGTGTCGGTACCCATTTGCCAATTTTATTTAGATTGTTATTGCTACCATCAGGAGTAAACGCTATACCCAGTTTTATTTAGAGTAGTTTTTCCATGCGATAAATCTAGTTACAGTAGCTGGGAAGCGTTAATTAATCCAGCAGGGATTAGGATAGCTAAATCCAAGAAAAGAAAGCTCCAAGTTCTTGGATCAAGAGCTTTTCACCTATATGAGCCCCTGCAGCCCTCCCACGCAGGACAAACTAAGTGGAGGTGTACGAGACTGAAACGTACGACCACGTTTCGGTCACGGACAAACTAGGTGGAGGTAGTCACGCTAGTAAACCACGCAGAAAGATAAAACTATCTACCCTAAAACTGTTTTTTTAAGTGGAATAAACCTCAGGCAGGATGTAGACACAGGGTGTGTGGATAAATGGTTCTGAGAACCATCAAGTTGGTGAATTAGACACTCTTGCAACACTTGAGTATCTTTACTGTGGAAATGCTTCTCCACACAGTGGTTTCATCAGTTCATTATAAAGAATTGTGAAGATCAGTAGGAGACTGAGGTAATCAGTCCCTCAGCCTGGAGTCTGATCTTCACTGTTCTTCGTAGAGGACTGATGAAGTCACTGTGGCGAAACATGTTGCCCAGGTGTCTAATTTACACATTCATATTCATTCGTATTCCTAACTCAGATGGTAATAACCCAATAAAACCAATTGTCGGTTATTTTCATTGCGTTCGTATTTTTAAGGTCCTTCAGGATGCGACCCATAACAGTCGTTAACCGCCCGGGTATCTGTTGACTGTTAGGGAACAGATACGCGGGCGTATGTTAGGAGACTTGCCCATACGACCCACATCGTAGTGGAGCTCAATCCCATGCACTCTTGGGTATGAGCCAAGCTCGCTACCTCCAATATGAGGTACAATCAAGACCTAACCTAAAGTGGCTTTACCTCCTGAGAGGTGACCTGTATCCAGTGCCAAACCAGTCTGGTAGGACGCCCGTTCCACTACCAAACCTGAACCATAGCGAAATGTAACCGAATAGTGGATAATATTTCTACTGGTTGGGACACCTCCCTCAGTTTTCTTTCCCTTCTCTTAAGACATATCCTCCTTCTCTTCCTTCTCACTCGTTTCTCTCTTTCTCCCCTCTCTTTTCCTCCCTCTCCCTATCTTACTCCGATTATCACCCTACACCTCTCTCTCTCTCTCTCTCTCTCTCTCTCTCTCTCTAACCTTTGATAATGCACTAAAAATAAGCAAACATTCTTTATTAAGTTTTAAATCCTTTTGACAACACGAGAACCACGTCACCTGTGAACCACTAGCCAGATATACTTCAAATCCTTACGTACGGATACAAGTAAACTCCTAGTGTATACGGTGAGATACACCTATATAAGCGTATATGTACACACTGTTGTTTTCAGTGAATACACATCACAAGACATACACCACTTAGAATATATACATGTATTTAAGGAATTATACACCATAAATTCATAGTGGCTGAATAGACACACAGTATATTCTCCTATTCTCTAAGCGACAATGCAAAATACTTCGTCCCTAACAGGTTAATACATAGATATGCAAAACAACCACTGTGAAAAAAATAGTGAATTTCCAAGCGCTTTTCGTGATTTCTCACGCTATCATCATCAGTTCCTTGATGTTAGAAATCACGGAAGCAGTTGGAATTTCACTATTTTTTTTCCACAGTGGTTATTTTGCATATTGTGATATTACCTGTTTACTGTAATGTTATTGCATAGATATGCAAGATGCAAATCTAAAACAAGAGGAGGAATAGAAAAACAGGGATAACTGGGAGATTTGGATAAATAGACACTCCTCTGAGATCTGTCCGAGACATGTGCGAGACGTGAGATATGTAGGAGGGGAAAGGGAAGACATAAGATATATTTAGATTGGGAGGAGACAGAGATATATCTAGAAGACAAAGAGAGATGCCTAGAAGACAGAGACAGGAAACAGGCGAAAGGTAGATATACAGAAGAAGAACTGTAAAGTGCAAGAAGTTGTCTGACAGTATTGTGACAGCGAGGTAACTTAGAGGGAGAGAGAGAGAGAGAGAGAGAGAGAGAAGCATCAGGGAAGCTGAAGATTAATTAAGCTGCTGCAGTCCAATCCTTATTCTGCAGCTGCTGCAGTCTTCCCTGCCATGCAGCTGCTGCAACCGTCCCTGCCATGCAGCTGCTGCAACCGTCCCTGACATGCAGCTGTTGCTGTGCTATCAAGAAAATTTTCCTCGCGAGTTATCGGGAAGTCGTATAAATACAATTGTGAAAGCACTCTATTAAAGTCGCAGTGAACGACTGTCGATGATACACTTAATGTATTAATGTATGTGTATGAAGCACAATGCTTGTACATGAAGCACAATCAATTGTATAAAGCACTTAATGTGCATGACGCACTTACAGTAAGTGCATCACACATACATTATGTTAAGTGTCTGGCAGACACTAATCTTTCATTCCTGAAACATTAACTAATAAATTTTAATCACAGGCATAACCGAACACGAGATCTGTTAAACATTACACAAAACCGCTCAGCCGTTTACTATCACGTTCACGACTATAAACTATAACAGTATTAAGACGACGGTCTATAAACTAAGGGAGCAGCGATGCCTCTAGTAGAAAACGCAGACTTAGTAAGCTTCCTCCATCTAGATATATTTCTAAATACTAGGAGAGGCTAGCATGGACTTCACTGCGACAAATGCAAGTTGTTACTGACATATATCACACTCATATGGTCACCGACGAGATCCAGCTCCTGTACCATTAAATCCTGTATTAATGATTCGCGAAATAATCTCAACATATCTAGTTGGGTGAATTTTCTTAGACCTGTATGGTGGTTTTGAGAGCACTGCAGGGGCAGGTCATGGTGTCAGGTCATCCTGCGAGGAATCTGGTCAAGCTTCGAGTGTGCTCAAAGTCAATCTTGAAGAGAATAACCTTTATAGAGTGGCAGTTTCGGAGTTGGGACAACTTCCAAGGGGATAATCTGCAATGCGGAAACATTCATCTAAGGGAAAAGTAATCTCCTAGGAAAGATATGCTCTCTTCCTCTCATTCTCTTATTCTCATTCTCTATCTCTCACTCTCTCATTCTCTAAGTTACGACTGGCCCCTAAGGAACTTCAGGGCAAGCAGACGGAGTTGACCAGAGTTCACAGCAGCTGGGAATATTGCCGGACTCTGGCGATGGTGGCGGACACGTTTAATTGAGCTGTGTTGACGTCAAGAGAACGTCGTTTGTGTCAATCCAATATTCACGTTGAAGTGGTGTTATACAGTCACCCACTGTCTGCCGTGTTATACAGTCACCCACTGCCTGCCGTGTTATACAGTCACCCACTGCCTGCCGTGTTATACAGTCACCCACTGTCTGCCGTGTTATACAGTCACCCACTGTCTGCCGTGTTATACAGTCACCCACTGCCTGCCGTGTTATACAGTCACCCACTGTCTGCCGTGTTATACAGTCACCCACTGTCTGCCGTGTTATACAGTCACCCACTGTCTGCCGTGTTATACAGTCATCCACTGTCTGCCGTGTTATACAGTCATCCACTGCCTGCCGTGTTATACAGTCACCCACTGCCTGCCGTGTTATACAGTCACCCACTGCCTGCCGTGTTATACAGTCACCCACTGTGTGCCGTGTTATACAGTCACCCACTGCCTGCCGTGTTATACAGTCACCCACTGCCTGCCGTGTTATACAGTCACCCACTGCCTGCCGTGTTATACAGTCACCCACTGCCTGCCGTGTTATACAGTCACCCACTGCCTGCCGTGTTATACAGTCACCCACTGCCTGCCGTGTTATACAGTCACCCACTGCCTGCCGTGTTATACAGTCACCCACTGCCTGCCGTGTTATACAGTCACCCACTGCCTGCCGTGTTATACAGTCACCCACTGCCTGCCGTGTTATACAGTCACCCACTGCCTGCCGTGTTATACAGTCACCCACTGCCTGCCGTGTTATACAGTCACCCACTGCCTGCCGTGTTATACAGTCACCCACTGCCTGCCGTGTTATACAGTCACCCACTGCCTGCCGTGTTATACAGTCACCCACTGCCTGCCGTGTTATACAGTCACCCACTGCCTGCCGTGTTATACAGTCACCCACTGCCTGCCGTGTTATACAGTCACCCACTGCCTGCCGTGTTATACAGTCACCCACTGCCTGCCGTGTTATACAGTCACCCACTGCCTGCCGTGTTATACAGTCACCCACTGCCTGCCGTGTTATACAGTCACCCACTGCCTGCCGTGTTATACAGTCACCCACTGCCTGCCGTGTTATACAGTCACCCACTGCCTGCCGTGTTATACAGTCACCCACTGCCTGCCGTGTTATACAGTCACCCACTGCCTGCCGTGTTATACAGTCACCCACTGCCTGCCGTGTTATACAGTCACCCACTGCCTGCCGTGTTATACAGTCACCCACTGCCTGCCGTGTTATACAGTCACCCACTGCCTGCCGTGTTATACAGTCAACCACTGTCTGCCGTGTTATACAGTCACCCACTGCCTGCCGTGTTATACAGTCACCCACTGCCTGCCTTATTATACAGTCAACCACTGTCTGCCGTGTTATACAGTCACCCACTGCCTGCCGTGTTATACAGTCACCCACTGCCTGCCGTGTTATACAGTCACCCACTGCCTGCCGTGTTATACAGTCACCCACTGCCTGCCGTGTTATACAGTCACCCACTGCCTGCCGTGTTATACAGTCACCCACTGCCTGCCGTGTTATACAGTCACCCACTGCCTGCCGTGTTATACAGTCACCCACTGTCTGCCGTGTTATACAGTCACCCACTGCCTGCCGTGTTATACAGTCACCCACTGTCTGCCGTGTTATACAGTCACCCACTGCCTGCCGTGTTATACAGTCACCCACTGCCTGCCGTGTTATACAGTCACCCACTGCCTGCCGTGTTATACAGTCACCCACTGTCTGCCGTATTACCACCACTCACAAAGTGAATAAAATGTAGTCTTTATGAGTTAGAGGATATTTTGTATATTATTTTGAGAGCAGAAACGTTATTAACGTGAGAATCTCGCCATATTGTTAAATTAAATGGTATAAAGCAGGGGTCTCCAACCTACGGCCCGAGGGCCGCACGTAGCCCTTCTGCGAAATGGAGGAGGCCCTCACGTGAAATTACAAATGCGCTTCTATGTAGGCTCCGCACCGCACAGTCTCAACAATTACAAAATATTTAAATCTATTTTACACCAAAACCTCTACCACCTCTGACTACTGGAATAAAGTGTACTGAAGATGAAATTAACGTCACTATACACACGACTTGACAATGTACAAAAGATCTCTGTGATACTCTCGTAGAGATCTTTTGTACATGTCATGGATTCGGTGTCGTCGACTCGGTGTTGTTGTGGACTTCCAGTTGCGAGGATGCTGCTTTGGTCTCCAGTGAGCTGAGCGACAAGGAGTGTGTGGTTACCGTACGGAAGATCGAGTTTCCTACCTTTCCATACGCAGAATGATCAGATATATAACACGAACAATTTATTCAGCAACGTCTCACTCACGGGTAACTTAATCAAATATAGAGAACGAGAGATTCAGAGTATATATTGGAGATGAGAAGTCAGTGTGAGAGGTGTCAGATTGTTGTATTCGCTGTGTCCTGCCTGGATAACATGTTATTCAATACGTCTGACAAGCTAAAACTTACCGGATTTTTGGACAGTAGTGTTGGAAACTGCGATCAGTAAAGGTTCAAGGCAGCATATTTCTACCGATGTGTTAATCTTATTCGCTTATGTGCAGTCTAACTTCTTTTCCTTTCAACGTAACTTTCATTCTCGAGTGTTTGTTGTTGCTATGTGCCTCTCTAATATGTACGTCCCATACATGTACGGCCCATACATGTACGGACCATACACGTACGTCCCATACATGTCCGGACCATACATTCACAGGCAAATATATGAACCATGCTGACAAGTTCCACCTGCATGAGACCTAAACAAATCCACGTCCCTGACTGTCTGGGGGAGCTGGCATTAGGGACACAGTCGCAATGTTTAGCGGAGATTTAGTCAAATGGAATAGCATAAAATGGAACCAAATTCCGGCAAAGATTGACGAAGACTTCTTGAGAACACGATCTTTCCCTCTCTCGTTTCTGGAGTGCTTCCGGTGTGGACGAGAGAGGTGGTCCAGGGAGCCAGCCAGCAACCACAACCAGACAGGATGGTCCGCACTGCAAACATCCTTCCTATTCCCATTTTTTCTGTTTTTTTCCTCTTTCTCCACATTTTTAGCTTTGTTACTGAATTTATTTAATCCTATTAGTTTCTTTCATTTGTCAACTTTATCCTCTTGTTCTAATCTTTCTAGTTTCGTTATATCCACTCTTATTTTTTCTTTCTCTATCTCCTCAACTTCTTTCCAGTTTCTCTCCACCTTTTCAACTCTTAATCCCTCTTACTATATTTTCGACATACGAATTGTCCCCAGTGATTTGAAAACACTTTGCTCTTACTCTTCTTGGGTGAACTATGAACTTTCCCTTATTATCACGACGGTTTCTTTTCTTTGGTACGAACTTCGCTGCCTCGAGTACTTTCCTTCGAGGCATTTCATCATTCGTTCGTTGTTTTCCCTTCCATTTCCCTGGGAACAGAATTTATAAAGTCCCTCATGTTTACATAATCTCTCTCTCTAGCAGTCTGCCTTGCGTCTTCCTCTTAAGTTCTTTATTTGATGTGTATATGTATTTTTAGCAAGGAATAGATATTCAGGGTCAGTGTCTCTCAGCAAGTGTTTTCCCCCACCGAGTTGTGTGTACGGAGTCAAGACTCCGTTCCTGGTCCCCACCTTCTAGACCATTTCGGCCCGCTTGACTGATTTCCGGTTCCTCGATCCTTATGGTATCTACTGCTGAAGTTATGCACTGACTTTGCCTCTGCCAATGTCTCATCCAGGTCATTCTACTTTTCAACCATCCCGAGACCAAGGAAATAATTCTTAAATCCCTTCGACTCACCTGCGTCTTCTGCTTAAACCTGCGTCTGTCCCCCTTGATGGTAACACCAACACTGAGGAACACAAGATACAAACAATAATAATATAGAGTATCTTTCAGTGTAAGTCGTACAATTATTATTATAATCAAAAAGAAGCGCTAAACCACAAGGGCTATACAGCAAGTCGTACAATACACGCGAAAATTTCAACTACAATATTACCTTAAAATAATAAATAACGCCTACGCACTACGAAAGTTTGTAAATAGTTTTGGATTTATCGAATAAAAGTATTCTTTAAAAATACCTTGAAACATTCTTGAAAGAGGAAGGAAATTGTTTAAAGTGTAGGTCGTTTATCTGACGTTTAACTCTTGATGTTGATAGAAAATCCCACTAATAAATATAATAGATTTAAGTGAATCTCTTCTATATCCAAGTGAACTTCTGTCATCCATTAAACAGAGACAATAAGATATTTTGGTAAGAATTTTCAATGTGTTTACTTGTCGAGGAGTGAAGCTCTGTCTTTTTTTTTTTTTTTTAGCAAAAGCATCACCATATACCAGTTAGAAATTCTAACAGCACGATAACAAAATGAGGGGTTGAATTTATAGGTCAAGATCTTTTATTTATCCTCAGATATCAAATCCCGGACTTTGAGTATGTTATCAGCCTCAAGATATGACCGACAAAACAAGACTAACTCACGTACCTATTTAATTAATGATAGGTGATCAGGGACATTAGGTGTAAAAAATATTTCTATGCGTCACGTCTTGATAGGTAAAAAAAAAAAAAAAAAGTCAATGCAATGAAACCTTTATTGGTACTAACAAATACTTTTTGGCTTTACGCCTTTTAACATACGTCACGCCCTGCCTGTGAATCGAACCTGGGTCTTTTCGGTTGTAAGAAGAACGCTGTACCACTCAGACGCAGATCGCCACCATCCTTATTGTTACTGTTCAAACTACAGCCAATTACGCAGAACAGGCCGTGCCCCTACGTAATTGGGTATCATCTGGAGCGAACGTCCTCGACAAGTGTGCAACATTCCAACATGTGTGTTTCCCCTAAAAGCAGTTTTGTTAGTATAAATCTTTCCTATCTAGTGAGCAGATATAAGCAAAAATGGTAAGGCTATACATTCTTTTATCTTCGCAGATTTTCACAGCTGTTCTCTGTGTCTGTCTGCGTAAAACGCTGATCAAATTTAATAAGAACCACACCTGCAACACTTGTAGAAAAAGGTCTGGCGTCAGCTGTTTCATAGGCTAAACCATACCACGGGTGGGGTTAGAGCCCGCGATCAGAGAATCATAAAACTCCAGACCGTCGCGTAAGCCACTAGCTTACGCGACGTTCTGGAGTTTTATGACTGACCGCGGATTCTAACCCCGCCAGTGGTATGGTTTGTTTGCAATCGTGTCATTACGATTGCGTGAGTCAAGTTTCATGGACTATCAGTGGTGTGTTATATGGTAAATATTCATCTTATTTTAGAGTATTCGGGACTGCACAAAACCTTTGTAAAAGCGGCTAACTGGTAAAGTGTTTATCTAGAAACCTGTTCACCCGCTCTCGAAACATCTTCAACATCAACCCCTTACTACGTAAACATACTACTTAAACTATGTTAATATTCAGAATCGTGCGACAGGTTACCAATAATTTTTTAAACATTAAGAGCTGCTGCCTGCTTGTTAGTCCTTTAAATAATAACAATAAATAATAATAATATTCTCTCGCGCAACCCTGTTAATGGGGCTATAAGCTGTCTACCATTTATCACATCAGCGCCATAACTTGCATACCACCTGTCACTCCAGCACCGTAACCACCTGCCAACTATTATTTTCACGGGGAACCAGTGATGAAATCACAGCTTTCGTTTCTCTAAGATCAGCTGGTTTTATTCCCTTCCGTCCTAACAACAATCTTTCCAAACGATGACAGAGACATTTCTTGGTATAATACTTCGATGGCATCTTGACTGACAGATCATTCCTTCGCTGACAGAAAAGACGTTGATTTAATTTCTTCAGAGCATAGTAACAAGCGTTCAGAGGTCTTCGTCTGCGACCTCCTGGGCCTCCTACTGGAGCATGGAGTGACTGGGAATCTGGCTCACACTCTCAAGTTGAGCGTGACTTCATCTATGATCCCTGGCTCTCCCACCCGAGCTGGGAGTGGAGAGTAAATTCGACTTTGGCAGTGGCTCTCCCACCCGAGCTGAGCACAAGTGCTCTTCTGGACAGCCGAGGCCTTCACGGATCCCAGGTGCGGGTTATCCAGAGAGATTGTTTTAGACAACTTCTCTGAAAGTTTGATCGCCCTCTCTAACAGGCACATGTGATGCTTTCCTACGTGTGTGGGGAATGGGTTGTGTGAATACTTGTTTCCAAGTGTGTATATGTGTTCCTTTATCGTGTGTTTATGTCTGTGCCTTTGCAATCCCGTGTGTGTGTGGGTGTGTGTGTGTGTGTGTGTGCGCATGTCTGTGCACATCTATCCCTTGTGTATGTATGTTTGTGTGTGCACTTAAGTGTTTTATAGTTTGTATTTAGTATTTTTATATATGAATGTATTTTTGTCCGAGTAATCGCCTAGTCGAGTTTACGAGCGTTGACCGTCAGTTCTTGGGTCTGTTTCTTCCTACTGGCTGAATTTATGCTGAATATTCTTATCTTTTCATGAAGCAATGATGTGTTTCCACTAAGTCGTTCTCTAGTTTGTTCCGCTTCTCTACTGCACTAACATTTTTCCCAGCGCCTCAACGGGTAACCAGTCAATTTAGTTTCCTTTAGTATCCCATGTTGTGATTACTCTCATGAGCAATTTATTTAACCTCTCTCTATTTTTCCGAGAATTTTGTATGTTGTGGTCATGTCTGCTCTGTTTCTGTTCAAAAATCTAAATTACAGTTGATGCAATTTTTTTCTACCAACTTGTGTCCATCAGTTCTGGAAACAGTCTATGGCAAACCTTCGAACCTTTTCAAATTGACTATTTTTATGAGTTGGATCCACATTGGTGCCGTGTATCAGAGGAACGGTCAGAAGTACAACATTCATTGTGTTCCAAGTACTACCTCAGAGTCCTAAATGCTGTTCTGATAAACAAGGCGTAAACGGCCAACGTTGATGTCACCTGAAGAAAAGTTTGGTGTGATGCAGGTATCATGGTTTGCTGGAGATGATAGTACTGATGATAGTATTGATGATAGTACTGATAATAGTACTGATGATGGCACTGATGATAGCACTGATAGCACTGATAACACTGATGATAGCACTGATGATAGCACTTATGATAGCACTGATGATAGCACTTATGATAGCACTGATGATAGCATTGATAGTACTGATGATAGCACTGATGATAGCACTGATGATAGCACTGATGATAGCACTTATGATAGCACTGATGATAGCACTGATGATAGCACTGATGATAGCACTGATGATAGCACTGATGATAGCACTGATGATAGCACTGGTGATAGTACTGATGATAGCACTGATGACAGTACCTTGGTTTATCCCGTAACCTGTTTCGGGAATGCCTTTTTTTCTTACGGTATGTTTAGTCTCGTCTTCTTGCCCACTTGCCCATTCTTTTTTGCATAATTTCCCAATAGTCTGCTGAAAGTTTATTGGATTATTGATAATTTTTTCGTCAATTACCATGCTTATCTAAGACGAATCTCGCCATCTTCAATTTTTTTCTCTCAATATATTTGAATGGGATCCTTGTCAGAAAAAAAAATGGGTCTTTAGTCTGTCTCCTTGGATAATATTTCTGAATGTTTCCCGCACGTCTAACAGCTTCTAGACAAGGGCAGCTGCAAACTGCTGGAGTTCCCCGTTTGCATACATGTGCCACTGTGCTGATTCCGTACCACCGTTGCGTCCGGGAGACTCGTCTGGGGTAGGTATACAGAGTCGCGAATGACTTCTTGTTAGAGTTTCGGCCTGACGCCTAACCACGGGTTCTCTTTTGTTTAATGCCCAGAGCTGCTTCCTTGCCTAGTAATACTCACCCTTCCACGGCTTCCCTCCTTATTATTTGATATTTATTGTAGGTGATATCCTCAATCTAAATGAGAGAGAGAAAGAGAAACAGAGACGGTTTGTATGTGTGTGGGAGGAAGAATCTGCGCAAGTTTCGTGTTTGAGTATGTGTATGTATCTAATTGTACTCTCCTAGTTGTGTATGCAGAGGTCGATTCATGGCTCCTGGTCCCATTTTAACACGTAACTCTTCAAAACAACGCAGCGTACACTTGGTCCATTTTCACGACAACATACACTAGGTCCCTTTCGACAATCTACAACCAATACACTAGAACCTACGAGCGTTAACACACGCTATGAATATCCCTGAAAACTCCCCCTCCCTTTTTTTTTTCTTTTCAACGTCATTCTCCTGGGAAATGATCATCCGACCGACCCACCTCATATTTATATTAAAAAAAAGAAAACGTCAGGAGAAAAGTCAGTAGAGCAGACAGGTGGAGTGTGTGTGTGTATGTGTGTGTGTGTGTGTGTGTGTGTGTGTGTGTGTGTATGTGTGTATGTATGTGTGTGTGTATATGTGTGTGTGTATATGTGTAGTGTGTGTATGTGTATGTGTGTATGTGTATGTGTGTATGTGCATGTATATGTGTATGTGTGTGTGTGTGTGTGTGTATTTCTTTTCCAAAAAAAAAAGTTTTTTTCTGTGTGGCGAAACGTTCAGAAGTTAACGAGATATATATACAAATTATTTTATTTCATTACGGAAGATTGTTTCGCTTGATGAGTTTTCCCTAAAGCGCTGAGTTGAGGAATTCATAATTAGTTTTAAGAGTAAATAACAAGGTTTGCTTATGGCTGCTGAAAAGAACTAAAAAAAAAAAGAAATTAACGAACTGTACATGAGCAACACTGTATCTGTAGGGCGAGATAAAAAAAAAAAATTTAGCCCACACACACACACGGGGCCAGGAGCTTGGACTCGACCCCTGCAACCTCAACTAGGTGAGTACACACACACGTACACACACACACACACACACACACACACACACACACACACACACACACACTGCCTTAAGCAGTGTGTGTGACCCAGTAGCGGCCAGTGAAGAGGTGGGGCCAGGAGCTATGACTCGACCTCTGCAGCCACAACTGAGTACACACACACACACACACCGACAGATCCCTAGTTGTCTTCAAGAGGAAACATGGCAATTCCTCAAGTTAATCCCTGACTAACCGGGTTATGATGCTCTACGTTGAACTGTGAATGGCTAGCACTGCCAGCCTGATTGATCAGGTCGAGCTCGCGATGGCCTCCAGATCTCAAAATCCATCAAATGTACAAGTAAACTTGCACTTAGATGCCACAGTTTACACAGTCGTGAAAAGAGTCAGTGAGAATAGAGACAGTCGTCAAGAAAAGCGATAGCAACAGTAGCACTGGTGGCAACAAGCAACGAAGAGCAGCAGCAACAACAGGGAGGAGCAGCAGCAACAGCAAGCAGCAGTAGCAGCAGCAACAACAGGGAGGAGCAGCAGCAGCAACAGCAAGCAGCAGTAGCAGCAGCAGTAGTAGTAGCAGTAGCAGTAGCAGCAGACTGCTGGCAGTAGTGGAGCAACAGGTGTCGAGGCTGTCTTCTGGAGACTTCTAGGTGACCATCAGCTGTAAGCTGAAAATCCATTTACAGCATCACCAACCACAGCAGCTGCAGCACAGCACGAACATTTGCAGCATCACCACCAACAGCTGACACAGCGAGGCACCAACAATAACATCCGCAGCGGCACAAACATTACCAATGTCCCACGACAGAAACTTCCTAAAACTTCTTAAAAAAAGAAATGTTGCAAAATATCAAACATTTTTAATCCTAAAAACATTAAGATTTTGTGACACTGAGCACTCTCATCTCAAAACAAAAGAAATAATAATAAGTTTAACAAATAATGGGAACAATGAACATAAATAAAACTTAAAATAAATAGCATCAACTGAACACCCCATTAATGTCACAAGACTCGCCTAAAAAAAGCGCTCGAGGTCTCTACAGGCATCTCGGTAATTATATAAGCCATACGGAAAAGGAACAGTTGTAGTTTAAAAGAAATGTAGTGATTTATTATCAGTGTGTTCATGGGGAAGTGCTAAACCTTTAGGGGGTCATACAGCGCCTGGGAATGGGTAGCAGTAAATCAAGTTACGACAGAAGCAAAAGCAACATCTATAGCAGGAGTAGTGATGGCAAAAGCAACGGCAGGAGCAACAGAATAGTTAGTAGATGTAGTGTAGCAACGGCAGCACCAACGGAGAAGATGAGCAAAGAAACTGCGATGGAATCAGCCGTACCAACAGCAAAAGCCGCACAGTCAATTTAACAGCATCAGCAACAGCAAGAGTAACAGCAGCATCCAGGCCAACATTCAGAAAGCTGCTGCACCACACAACCAAATTACTGAAGGAGCAAAACAAAATCCCAGGAGTTACCATTACAGGCGAATCACTTGCAGTTGGGCGAGGTAGAAGTGGTTGCCAACTTGAAGACCCAACCCAGCACGAATTAACGTGTCATGGGTAATGGTAAAGTTATTATCCAACTCGTACGTATGTGCGTGCGTGCGAGAGAGAAAGAAAGAGAGAGAGAGAGAGAGAGAGAGAGAGAGAGAGAGAGAGAGAGAGAGAGAGAGAGAGAGAGAGAGGTGGGGGGTAGGGTATAACGACAGGTATTTTACATAAACTGTAAATAATGTGTTCCCTAGTAAGGAGCTCTCGAGATTGAGTAGTGTTCTTCTACCTAGTGAAGGGATCCAGCAGCCTTGTTCCATCTACAGTAGTTCTGCCTAGCAAAAGGATCCAATAGCACTCTTCCATCTAGCAACACAATAGGTCTGCCTAGAAAAGTGATACATTAAGTATTTAGCTTAAATCACCAATATTCAAATTTACCTAAAAGCCTGACATTGGAAATTAACTAAAACAACGAACATCTGAACCTCGTGAACTCCACCTGACAGATGATGATAATAATAGACGACAGATAATGATAATAATACATATAATATTCTTAATCACAAGAGAAAGCCATTATCATGCGGAGTATTTCGGATAATAGTCACCACTGAGACGGTGACTTATGGAGCGATTTATTGCCAATCTCACTAATAATTGTGCGATTAGAATTAATAAATTATGTATATCAAGTCTCAGTATGTGTCCCCCTTCCCCCACCAAACTCAGTTACTGGAAAGGAGTCATCAGCCAAAAAGTTAATAACAATATATATTTAAAAGAAATGGACGTATTATTAATGTGTATATGAAGCAATTCATGTTAAACGCTAAACCCATGCGAGCCATTCAGCGCAAAACGTGGTGGAGGCTTGATCCTCCGTCTTGCTGAGCGTGAGACAGATGCCCTTCGAATGTCAAGTGATTACTCATATCTCTAATGTTCTTTCTCTATTTTCAAGCTTATAGCCTGACATGGCTCGTAATGACACGTCAATGCTCCAATAGATCGAAACGTAGTTTACAATGAAACGTCTCATTGGTTGCAGCAAGACATGACTGGTCGACTCACCCGATAAACCTAAGATTTTATATAAATATATATCAATTATTAATTATAGCAATATATACAGGAGAAGAGGTTACCAGCCTATTTCTCCCAGCATTTTAGTCGCCTCTTACGACACGCATGGCTTACGGAGGAAGAATTCTGTTCCACTTCCCCATGGAGATGAGGGGAAATATATAAGAACAGGTATGAGACGGCCGATGTGTTAAAAAAAATATATAAATTTATGAATCTGTACACTAATTCATCATTCATATTTTTCAACTTGTATTATTTACTAGGTCATTCAAGTTATTTGTCATTATCTATTTCGAATTAGTTTAAGTATTATAGCATTTAATGTTATATAGAACGTCTATATGGGTACGTTTCAGTCCTTGGACCGTGTTCACTCCAAACATGTTCAGAGTGAACAACGTACGATGGTCGAGACGTATTTAAGTGTCTGCTCAGGTACTCAAGCTTCACGTTAGGTTCCTTTAGTGTTCCAGAGGTAGGCAAGACGCCTGGGTTAGCTGGTGTATTTGTAGCTTGTAGTTGATTGCAGTGGTTATAACGAGAATGTTTCTCCTTAATTCATATCACCAATATTACAAATTGAAGTTAGCTTAGGCAAACTTCCCAGCAGCTGGGTCAAGCCCTAGGCAAACTTCCCAGCAGCTGGGTCAAGCCCTAGGCAAACTTCCCAGCAGTTGGGTCAAGCCCTAGGCAAACTTCCCAGGAGCTGGGTCAAGCCCTAGGCAAACTTCCCAGGAGCTGGGTCAAGCCCTAGGCAAACTTCCCAGGAGCTGGGTCAAGCCCTAGGCAAACTTCCCAGGAGCTGGGTCAAGCCCTAGGCAAACTTCCCAGCAGTTGGGTCAAGCCCTAGGCAAACTTCCCAGCAGATGGGTCAAGCCCTAGGCAAACTTCCCACCAGCTGGGTCAAGCCCTAGGCAAACTTCCCACCAGCTGGGTCAAGCCCTAGGCAAACTTCCCAGCAGCTGGGTCAAGCCCTAGGCAAACTTCCCACCAGCTGGGTCAAGCCCTAGGCAAACTTCCCAGCAGCTGGGTCAAGCCCTAGGCAAACTTCCCAGCAGCTGGGTCAAGCCCTAGGCAAACTTCCCAGCAGCTGGGTCAAGCCCTAGGCAAACTTCCCAGCAGCTGGGTCAAGCCCTAGGCAAACTTCCCAGCAGCTGGGTCAAGCCCTAGGCAAACTTCCCAGCAGCTGGGTCAAGCCCTAGGCAAACTTCCCAGCAGCTGGGTCAAGCCCTAGGCAAACTTCCCAGCAGCTGGGTCAAGCCCTAGGCAAACTTCCCAGCAGCTGGGTCAAGCCCTAGGCAAACTTCCAAGGAGCTGGGTCAAGCCCTAGGCAAACTTCCAAGGAGCTGGGTCAAGCCCTAGGCAAACTTCCCAGCAGCTGGGTCAAGCCCTAGGCAAACTTCCCAGCAGCTGGGTCAAGCCCTAGGCAAACTTCCCAGCAGCTGGGTGAAGCCCTAGGCAAACTTCCCAGCAGCTGGGTCAAGCCCTAGGCAAACTTCCCAGGAGCTGGGTCAAGCCCTAGGCAAACTTCCCAGGAGCTGGGTCAAGCCCTAGGCAAACTTCCCAGCAGCTGGGTCAAGCCCTAGGCAAACTTCCCAGCAGCTGGGTCAAGCCCTAGGCAAACTTCCCAGCAGCTGGGTCAATCCCTAGGCAAACTTCCCAGCAGCTGGGTCAAGCCCTAGGCAAACTTCCCAGCAGCTGGGTCAAGCCCTAGGCAATCTTCCCAGCAGCTGGGTCAAGCCCTAGGCAAACTTCCCAGCAGCTGGGTCAAGCCCTAGGCAAACTTTCCAGCAGCTGGGTCAAGCCCTAGGCAAACTTCCCAGGAGCTGGGTCAAGCCCTAGGCAAACTTCCCAGCAGCTGGGTCAAGCCCTAGGCAAACTTCCCAGCAGCTGGGTCAAGCCCTAGGCAATCTTCCCAGCAGCTGGGTCAAGCCCTAGGCAAACTTCCCAGCAGCTGGGTCAAGCCCTAGGCAAACTTCCCAGCAGCTGGGTCAAGCCCTAGGCAAACTTCCCAGGAGCTGGGTCAAGCCCTAGGCAAACTTCCCAGCAGCTGGGTCAAGCCCTAGGCAAACTTTCCAGCAGCTGGGTCAAGCCCTAGGCAAACTTCCCAGGAGCTGGGTCAAGCCCTAGGCAAACTTCCCAGGAGCTGGGTCAAGCCCTAGGCAAACTTCCCAGGAGCTGGGTCAAGCCCTAGGCAAACTTCCCAGGAGCTGGGTCAAGCCTTATGTAAACTTCCCAGGAGCTGGGTCAAGCCCTAGGCAAACTTCCCAGCAGTTGGGTCAAGCCCTAGGCAAACTTCCCAGGAGCTGGGTCAAGCCCTAGGCAAACTTCCCAGGAGCTGGGTGAAGCCCTAGGCAAACTTCCCAGGAGCTGGGTCAAGCCCTAGGCAAACTTCCCAGGAGCTGGGTCAAGCCCTAGGTAAACTTCCCAGGTGCTAGGTCAAGCCCTAGGCAAACTTCCCAGGAGCTGGGTCAAGCCCTAGGCAAACTGCCCAGCAGCTGGGTCAAGCCCTAGGCAAACTTCCCAGCAGCTGGGTCAAGCCCTAGGCAAACTTCCCAGCAGCTGGGTCAAGCCCTAGGCAAACTTCCCAGCAGCTGGGTCAAGCCCTAGGCAAACTTCCCAGCAGCTGGGTCAAGCCCTAGGCAAACTTCCCAGCAGCTGGGTCAAGCCCTAGGCAAACTTCCCACCAGCTGGGTCAAGCCCTAGGCAAACTTCCCAGCAGCTGGGTCAAGCCCTAGGCAAACTTCCCAGCAGCTGGGTCAAGCCCTAGGCAAACTTCCCAGCAGCTGGGTCAAGCCCTAGGCAAACTTCCCAGCAGCTGGGTCAAGCCCTAGGCAAACTTCCCAGCAGCTGGGTCAAGCCCTAGGCAAACTGCCCAGCAGCTGGGTCAAGCCCTAGGCAAACTTCCCAGCAGCTGGGTCAAGCCCTAGGCAAACTTCCCAGCAGCTGGGTCAAGCCCTAGGCAAACTGCCCAGCAGCTGGGTATAAATCTTATCACCCATACTGTTCATCTACGCTCACACTACTCACCCACACTGCTCACCCACGCCCACACTACTCACACTGCTCACCCACTCCCACACTGCTCACCCACTCCCACACTGCTCACCCACTCCCACACTGCTCACCCACTCCCACACTGCTCACCCACACTGCTCAACCACGCCCACAATCTTACTGTATTTCTTTTTACTTCACGCTCGCTTGCTCAAGAGAGAGAGAGAGAGAGAGAGAGAGAGAGAGAGAGAGAGAGAGAGAGAGAGAGAGAGAGAGAGAGAGAGAGAGAGAGAGTTCTATAAATTATTAATCGGTATTGGATTATTGAGTTTCCTGCATATGTGTTAACGCCTTTAGAACTCTCCCACGGGTCCAGAAAAATCGCCCACGGGTCCAGAAAAATCGCCCACGGGTCCAGAAAAATCGCCCACGGGTCCAGAAAAATCACCCACGACCCAGAAAAATCACCCACGGGTCCAGAAAAATCGCCCAAGGGTCCAGAAAAATCGCCCAAGGGTCCAGAAAAATCGCCCAAGGGTCCAGAAAAATCGCCCAAGGGTCCAGAAAAATCGCCCACGGGTCCAGAAAAATCACCCACGGGTCCAGAAAAATCACACATGGGTCCAGAAAAATCACCCACGGTCCAGACAAATCACCCACGGGTCCAGAAAAATCACCCACGGGTCCAGACAAATCACTCATGGGTCCAGACAAATCACCCACGGATCCAGAAAATCACCCACGGATCCAGAAAAATCACCCACTGTGAAGGCTTACTCAGCCCTGTAACAACTTTAGTTAGTATTACCAAGGCTGGCTCCTCCTCAGGAAAATTAATGAATAGAAAAAGAAATAATAACAGACAATGATAAACACTTTATTATTTAGAAACGGAAAATGTAAAACAATAAAACATGAATGTGTATCCTAATTGAAAGAAAAATTAAAAGAAAAAAATTACATTTGAACTCAACGATAATATAGGTATATCGTGGTAATGGGAAGTCAGGTGTTGGTGACACTGAGTGTTGTTGAAATCGTAGCCATTGCTGATGTGGGGGGGGGGTAGCAGATGTTGGTGACCACCACTGGCTCGTTCTTCACAGAGTATAGCCGTGAGTAATTGCTTCAGATGACAGGAAAACAGGTTCGTTACCACTGCTAAGATGAGGGATTAGGTCCTGTGTTGGCTTACATAACAGGTAAGTAGACTAAACATGGGACGTCTCAGGACGTTAGTCCGTCTCCTTCTATTCTTCTCGTTGGTTGGCAGGTGACCCTCTCTGTCATTCCAAGCTGTAAAGAGAGACAGATTACCCACTGCTTAAGAAATCACTCTCCATGATAAGTACAATACCTAAAAGATGTGGTGATTATTAAAACATTTAACAGATAAAGACTGAAAGGACTAAGTTAATTATTGGTCAAAAGTGAAGCTTTCAACCAATAAGTCCACTAAAATATGATCAGGCGTGTACTTACAGTAGTGTTGGGAGCTGTGAGTCTAGTGATTTACTGTTTGACTGGAGCCCCACACGTCACCTTTGGGGGGGGGGGGGAGAGGGAGGGGAAGGGATAGCGGGAGCTAGACTGACCCTGCCTTAACAAGCAGCCGGCAATCAAACTATCACTTTCGGGGAGTGGGAAAAAGGGGGGAGGAGGAATAGCGGGAGCTAGACTTACCCTACCTTAACAAGTAGCCGACAATGAAACTATTGTTACTATACACTCCCTCGCTACTCCTATCTATTGAACTTTTCCCTCACACCCACGGGTCCAGAAAAATCACCCACGGGTCCAGAAAATCACCCACGGGTCCAGACAAATCACCCACGGGTCCAGAAAAATCGCCCACGGGTCCAAAAAGTCAGCCGCCCGACAGCCAAGGCTAGGATAACTGACATGTGGTCAACCAACTTTTTACAGAATGTGCATCATTCTAACAGATTTTGTAAGAAACATTAAACGACAAACCGTTGATGTGTCGCACATTCAACAGTGGAACAACAGACCAGGGAAGTGTGGCGGCGCATTCAATAAAGGAACGACAGCTTCTAAGAAACAGTGACGACAAACCAGGGAAGTGTGGAGCGTTCAATAAAGGAACGACATCTAAGTAACAGTTACTTCAAACCAGTGATATGTAGCAAGTTCAACAAAGGAACAATAGCTTCTTGATACTCGGTGGCAGACAAATTTCGACCCCAATGGCGTCTGTAGAGCCAACAATACTGAGGGAAAGATACAGGTTGAACGAGAACGTTTCTGTTGCAAAAAGGTTTCGCTCTATGCAGAGGTTGATCTTCAACAGAATAGAAACTACAAAGAAATATGGAGAAATATAATCAATCAATCAATCAATCATCCTCTTCCTCCCCCCCCCCACACACACAAAAGCGCAAGTAACTAATCTTACATCAATCTTACGTCAATTTACATCCGAGGGTGTTGGCCCTCGGCACGACCTTCAGGTATGTGGGTAGACATAATTATGTACTTGAGGCCTGGTCTCAGACCGTGCCGCGGAGGCAGGCGTTGACTCTCAAAACCTCTCCAGGTGAACTCCAAGGAAAGTCCTTAGACTTTCCCCGACGACAAAAAGCGAAGACAAAACAAGGATCGGCTCCTCTAAGACCCACGAGGATTGTTACTTTCATTCTAGCCGATGTTTACCAATCTGCTTAAAAGCCTCGTAGTACCTTAACACCCATTCACAGCTCCACTCACGCTATTCCAGCCCATTAAGGAATTAGCAGTAAAACTTTTCTCTGGCAAAAGCAGTTGCAAATTTGCAATTAGCGAAATTTTTTATTCATGTATTGCTCAGATCATCTTGACAGAGTATACGGTGCTACAAAAATTCCTTAAGTTGAGCAAGCTTTTGTTCGGGCAAATCTTGAAGCTCACAGGCGAACTTCAAGACTTAGTCGATAGCTCTATTAACGACAATTTTTTGCTTGGCCGAAACGTTGTAGATAATAAATATATCCAACCAGGGACACCAAGATATTGGCCGAATCTCACTTAGTGATCCTAGAAAGTGACTTCCGGAGGAGGTGCTTAGCAGCCTCCAGCATAGTAACCGCATACACCATCTGGCATCTTCACCATCTCTAAATCTTCAACAGATAAAGTACTTCCAGCTTAGAAAGAGCCATCAGATGACACCAATCCATTCTGTCCACCTACCCGCCTCCGTACCTTATTGAATCTAACCACAGTTAACTTTCTGCTTCATTTATTTATTAGGACTGAAGAATCATCTCGTGGCAAAGAGTTTCCTTGACGTCATAATAGTACATCATGTCTGATTATATATATATATATATATATATATATATATATATATATATATATATATATATATATATATATATATATATATATATAATATGTTTGTTATTACACACGTGTGTTTGATAGGAAGACTTTTGTGTTCGTGTGGGTTTTGTTTACTTTTCAGCCTGCGGTGTCTGGGGCGAACATGAAAGGTCATAAGATGACACGCTTGTGTGGGTGTGAGGGAGGGGAGAGTGGGATACCGGTGGTGTGATAGAGGGAGGGTTAAGGGGAGGTTAAGGTCTATGTAGGTTGAGATGGTAGTAGTATATAGTGTGGGTGCGGGGTACGGGAGATGGAGGATTTTTTTTTTTCATCTATTTTCAATTAGTGAAGTTGGATATATCAGTGGTGGCAGCGTAAAAGCAACTGCTCAAGAAGAAATTTCTCGCTTAACCGTTAGTAAAAATCTATTAAAAGACTTGGACTTGCAGCAAGCGTGCGTGAGAGTGTTAGATTGGAGTGAGTGCAGACGTATGGTGTTAATTACTTGATGTGCTGTTGTAGTGTGAGCAAAGTAACATTTATGAAGTGATTCAGGGAAACCGGTCTTGAAAGTGTTTCTTCTTTTTCCGGGTCACTCTGCCTCATTGGGAAACGGCCGATGTGTTAATAAAAAAAATAAATTATACACTACTGTCAGGGCCGCATCTGCTCTTGATGCCACGTCTCTAGTTAAGAACGATGGGAACTATGTTCAGTTAGGCGTAAGAAGTAACAACTGGGCGTCTACACTGCAAACTGAATAGTCTGCCATCCTAATGGTTCTATAGTTAACTTGTGACTTTAAGCGTGACTATGATTATTACTGATTCCTTGTCATCACTGAGATACTGTCTGAACAGCAAAGAACTTCATGCCCTTGTGCATGTCGTGCTGAGATACTGTCTGAACAGCAAAGAACTTCATGCCCTTGTGCATGTCGTGCACTGACCCTCACTAGTGATCACCATAAATCCCACAATAATTTCCCTCTCTGAGACGTCAATAAAAAAAATCTCGATCATTTGAAGTAGGAAATTAGTGAAGGTTGTCGGTGGTATCTTGGAGTTCAGGAACCCGTTCCACCGAGTGCAAAAGACGTATATGAAGCACCGTCCAAGGAACGCTGGACAATTACCCAATCTCTCTGACAACACTCATCTGGGCCACACTTGTCTAGCCTGTCAAGGAAAAGAGCCCGGGAGTAACGAGTTCAAAAATAACGAGCTCAGGGTAAAGGAGTTCCGTGGCAAAATAAGAAGTCTCACACCTTCCGGCTTTCACTAAGGATGCGATCAAAGGCCTCGACGCAGCGAAGTTTATTAAAAAAGATGAAAAAACAAGATGATAATGAGTGTCTTCCCTCCTTCAGCAGCGTCAAGGGCATATACACAGTCTTCTCTGACAGTCTCACCAGTTTAGTTTTCCCACCAAAGACTGAATCGAAGGTTTCCCGTTGTCTTCCTCCTCATTTTCAACCTCTATGTTCCCCTTCACCTCTTCTTCACCCCTTCTTCCTTCTCCTTCCCTCCTATCCGTTTCCTTCCCCCATGTCCTTCCTCTCCTTAATTAATTAGATCTGCATGAAATGGAACATTGCATGCAAAATGATGACTGAAGACAGACTGCAGAATGAAACCTTGTTTTAAAACTTGCATCATTGTCTTCACACTTATCTGCAGTTTGTCATTTCATTCAAATGAGGTGATTATGTAGTGGAAGAAAGGCGACAGGAAAAAAAAATAAAGAGAAATACTGAAGAAAATATTTCAGGCGGTATAATGTAAACAGAAAATAAACTGTACACCTATGAGGTGTATAGTTTTGAAATTCGTAATACCCGAATGTTTAGCCTCTACACCAATGTTTAGGCAATTCTTACCATTGGGCAGCACATAAGAGATGACTGGTCAGGTGATTTAATAGGCAGGAAGCAGATATAGAACAGATGATGTGATCACTGATGTGTCATCGTGTGTGGAGGCAAAACTAGAGGGGAGGTATAGAACATTTATTTTAAATATTGCTGGGAAGAAAATAATGACCCAATTCATTCACAAACTAAAAAAAAAAAAGTGTGGGCGAGAAATGTGTAAACGAACTGAAAACAAAAAAAAACATAGAACAGTTGTAGAAAATAATAAATATAAATGTTATAAAAACAAAAGCTGAAGTATTAAAAACTAGAAAATAAAAGACGATGATAAAACCATTGATTCAAAAGAGGAAAAAGGAGGGAAAGTTTAAATAAATAATTTCTGACTGTATATACAAAAGAATATTTTTCGAGATACTGCTGCGTCGTGTTACTGACGTTCATAACAGATATAACTACCCAGGACGACCAGAAAAGTTGAACAGTATTGAATAAAAGTATTGCAGACGAACCCAGTACTATTATGAGGTATGATCCAAGGGAAAGTATAACTCCAGTTCCTTTGATTAAGAGCCATTCTTCACCAATGGACTAGATAAAATATCCTCCATAGAATTTTAAAGAACTACACAGAAGAATTTTGTATCGTCTGGATATTTTTTTAACATCGATGAACGAGAGGTAAACAAGAGATGGTTTTAAAATGGCAAATATTCTACCATTATTAAAAATAGCTGAAGACCATATAAATTACAGTCTAATCTTACTAGTAAGTGGAACGAGCACTGAACAAAAATGTACCAGCGGTTAAAAGACAAGTTTCAAGGCAGGAAGATCTATATACATTGGTACCCCCGAGTTTCGAACTGCTCCCAATTCGACCAGTTACGTACGTAATATTATTGAAAGTACTTTTGTAAATGTATTTAATACATTTATTGCCAAAATGTTTCTCCTGCACAACAACTTGTGCACTAGAATACAGGAAAAATATTAAACCGGAGAGAATAGTAGTAATGTTTTTGACGTGATGAGTCAAAAGAGTATTGCATCAGCCTGTATTTGTCTGCGAAAACCTGCTGTCTAAGCCAAACGTAAAGGTGTTATACCAGTGTCTTATTCATCAACTTGTTGGTACTGCTGATAATCACAGTACGAAGGAAATGTTGGGTTTATTGCCTCTATTCCACCTGATGGAGATGTGTGTGTGTGAGAGTCTAGGTCCCATTACGCTGGAAAGCTGCCACCAACTGACGAAGAGGAACTTAAAAGAATTTCCCCATATATGCAAAGTTAAAATTATATTAAGATTGCATTGTACGTGCTGTTGAAAATAATGAGGTTCAGTATAATCATGGAGGTTCAGTTATATAATTATAGTGCTTATGAATTATGAGAGGCCATGAAAAAGTAAACAGGGAAAAATCTTATAGAACTTACCACAGGGAAGCCAAGAGGATAAGAATTTAAATGGGTCATACAGCGCTTTAGTAATTTGGAAGAAATCGGTTTAATCCTAAAGGTAGGATAGCTCCAGTTTGTAGGCGCAACAGAACTTGATTAGCATCCACACACAGCTCCCTCCCGTTCATGAGGGGTTTAATTGCAAAAACTATGCTAAAAAAGTGCTAGAAAATGTCTGGACTCAAGAGTGATCAGTAAGCAGAGTGAGCTTCACGAACACGAGTGATCAATGATCTTCACGAACATGAGTGATCAATGAGGAAATGGTATGGTGATACCGACAAGATGTGGAAAAAGACACTTATGTACAGTTCAGGACATTTATTAACACTATAAAGTAACACTATAAAGCAAAAATCCGGTAGTTACAGTATTTCAAAATTACTAAGCAAGAGGATATTACCCATCCTGGGAACTGGTGTTACTTGATGCCAGCAGGTCCCTCTCTTGCCTCACCTCCTTGGTTCCATTACTACTACTACTACTACTACTACTACTACTACCACCTCTACCCACGCATCACCTCACCTGACTCCCGCCACTATATATATGTGTGTTTTCTTAGTTTTCTCTGTATTAGGACTGAAGAAGCCACTCGTGGCGAAACGTTTCCTTTAATAAATGTCATGAACTGTACATAAGTGTCTTTTTCCACAGTGATCAATGAGCTTCACGAACACGAGTGATCAATGAGCAGAGTGAGCTTCACGAACACGAGTGATCATTGAGCAGAATGAGCTTCACGAACACGCTGTGTTGATCATCTAAATATCTGATGACAACATTAATGAAAATGTATCACTTGATGAAGCTTGATGAAGCATGTTTTGTTACGTGTTTTTTCCATGTAGCGAAGTTCCCCCCAGCAGGATGAAAACAGAATACCAGAAGCGTAGTTCCAATCCAGCAAACACGGAGATAATTAAAAATATATAATTTAGCAGTCACTATGTACACATTTAAGCACACAACAATGCACTTTAACACTGCTAGGAAGCAAATGATCTCACAAAGCGATCACTCGCACACTATCGCAAACCCTCTCCTCATCGCCAACAGAAATATACATTCACAGTCTCCGGGTTGATTAAATACCCTTCCCCTCTTACATAATTGCATTAGAGCAGGAGACAGACTGGCCAGAGTAGTTGGTTCCCGTTTACTCTACGTTCCATATTTCTCCCATTACAAAATTTCACAATTCATCATCCGTGTTTTCTCTCCTTCACAGCCTCCAGCTCTAGAACAAAATTCTCTCGCTAGTTCTCAAAAATTTTGAGCCGGCTTGTCTGCCAAACTGGTGCCTGACACAGGCAAGGAAGTAGTCAAGAATATTTTATGAGAAGTTTCTTTTTTTTTACCTCAGCTGTCTCATGACCACATATTGCTGCTCTGGCAAACCAATTTTTCCATCTCATCGTCATAATCTGGTTGTTTTTCGATAATTAAGTCGTTGAATAAAATACGCATTGGTGTACGTTTGTTATATATTTATATAATGGATTTTTTATATTCATTTGTATATAAAAATACCACAGTGAGAAGTAGAGGAAAAAACTTGAGTGCTTTCATGTGCTTACACACACACACATCTTCACGTCTCTGAAAATGTGTGTAAGCACATGAAAATGATGGGGTTTTTCCCTGTTTTATTGCGTTTTATTGTGATTTCTTCTATATATATATATGTATATAAACATATTACACACTGACCTAAATGTCACAAGTCACACCTTTGTTCTGCAATAGATTTTTATAGCTTGATTACAAGTATAATTTACAATTTTCATCTCTTCATCCAGCGTTGTTTTCAACCAATAATATCAATCTTGCGTCTTGGTTACCTATGGGACTTTTTTTTTATGAAGACGTGGAGGGGGGGGTCGTGCACGCATGTGTGCACTGCATGGGAAAGCGACCAAAATTACTCTGAAAAATATTTACTTGCCCACAATATAAATACTAAAAATATTATACAGATTTAAATTCTATTGGTTTCTGCTTCTCTTGTTTAATCCCATTTCCTTCTCCCCTTTCTCCTCTTCTTTAATGTTAACTTTTTTATGTCATTATCAATCTCTCTTAATATCTTTTCCTCCATCTCTCCCTTTTGACTTTTATTCCACCCATTTCTACTTATTTCCACCCTCTCTTACCTTCTCCCTTCCACCCGTCATCCTCTCACCCTTCACTCTCTCTAGCCAGGTAATATGCAACCGAGTTCCTTAGGGAAGATGTAGAACTTTAATGTTCAAGTGTTGATCAGACAATGTAAATAGTCGAGATTAGTGTAAACAAGATAACCAGAGAAGACTCAGTCTGTCCCACACAACCTGCAGGTCAGAAACACGCTGCTTGTTTTCTGAGGAATGGATAGGAACGTTGTACCTCCAGAAAGACGTGTGTATATATATATATATATATATATACATATATATATATATATATATATATATATATATATATATATATATATATATATATAAAGATATGTTTTTTTTTAAAATTAAGTCATTAATATTGATGTAGAAATTTTTAATTTTGCACCAAAAGACTCTTAGAAAACTTACCTAACCTTATTATAACAAGAGCAACTTATTTTAGCCTAACCCAAGTAAATATATTTTAGATTTGTTTACAGTAATTTAGTACTAAACAAACACAGTGAAATATATTTTTTTCGTTAGGTTCAGAATGATTTTGGCGAAATTATTGCATACACAAATTTTCGCTTGTCTTATATGGCAAGATGAGCGTTGCTATTTAAGCCAAGATAGCAAGTTCTGCCTATTCGGCACGACATTATATATATATATATATATATAATGCTTGCATGGGTATGTGTGCGAGACAAAGTATCGGAATAAGGTTTCTATGAATATTAGAAAAAAGGCACAACTTTCACGTCTGCAAAGGGT
The DNA here is from genome assembly GCF_038502225.1 of Cherax quadricarinatus. Taxonomy (NCBI): domain Eukaryota; kingdom Metazoa; phylum Arthropoda; class Malacostraca; order Decapoda; family Parastacidae; genus Cherax; species Cherax quadricarinatus. Next base: position 4,276,071 of record NC_091330.1, on the reverse strand, counting down.
TTAAAAAAAGGCGATTTTCATTCTCTTCATATTCAGGTACAAAGTTATAGCTTCACCTCGATCAAAAAAATAAAAACTATTATGCACTAACAAAGGAAAAGCGACCAAAAGGTTTTCCACATACCGCAGCCAACTGAGGTCAAAAGTTATTATTAAGAGCGTTGAGTTAACAGCAACATGAAAAATTTTGACCAGTCCAGGCGAGAAGGATGACCTCGTTGTCATGTTATGAGCTCTCGACTGCTAGACGCACCTTCATGAGAGACACGGGTCGAGAACACGCACCGTTCAACGAGATTCCATCTCGTTTGGCAACACGCACCGTTCAACGAGATTCCATCTCGTTTGGCAAATAACAATTAAGCTCGCGATGCTATTCTTAAAATTCAAATCTCACAAACCATACCACGGGCGGGGATAGAACCCGCGATCAGAGAGACTCAAAACTCCTAGTTGGACGAATCTTATTGTGGCTAGCTGGTCCAGTGGCTAACGCGACGGTCTGGAGTTTTGAGACTCTCTGATCGCGGGTTCTATCCCCACCCGTGGTATGGTTTGTTTGCAATCGTGTCATTACGATTTCGTGAGAAATTCTAAACAGTAATACTATCAACAATAAAATGAATGACAGTTGTACTACCAACGTTGGCATTTACTTTGCAAATAAAATTATCTCAAACGATGAGATGTAAATCTGAAAAGCGTAGCAAGATATAGATATAGATAAAGATATAGATAGGGAAAGCAAGACAGACAGCCACGAGGGCGAGTCCTAGAACACTCGGCCTCTTGTTTATACAAGAGGTATTAAGGTATTTTTCGTTTCCTTGTTTTGGGAGCCAATACACCGTAAACAGGTTAGAAAGATAGGAAGTAAATTTGTGTCGTAATTAATCAGGTAATAGTTTTGATTATAAATGGTAAACTACACTGACAAGTTGAAGAGTAAGACACATGGGCAACACTAAGAATCTGTGCTGGCGAAACGTTTCGCCTGCGCTGCAGACTTCTTCATTCGAAAACACAGATGTGTTACATGCCTGGAAACATCAGCGCCTGAGGCGCGGGCGAAACATTTCGTCAGCATAGATTCCTAGCGTTGCACACGTGTCTTGCGCATGAGTAAAGCTTTAAATTGGGTATTGTAGGTGCGTTATATCAGACTTAAGCACTGAAACTAAACTCATCTTGTTCACCAGACAGCGAATCATTAATGTTTCTTTGATAAACATCTACATATCAGTGTTTTCCGGCACATAAGGCGCAGGACAAGTGCATCATAATAATGGTAAATCATTAATCGTCTTCAGGAGTTAATCACCCCTCTTACTTTACACTAAACCGTAACCCAAAGTCTACCCTTGGCCCTGACCTTGAGTATACGAGGCGCAGGCTAATTTTCCAAAAAAAATTATGGGAAAAAGGCGCGCCTTATATGCCGGAAAAAGTTGCACTTCGTAAACTAAGCTTTATTTACCCGAAATGCTCCGTATAAAGGGACTTTCTATATAGTAGTATGTCATTGATGTCAGCTAGGCCTGTATACCTTGTACATGTACATGTAGAAATATTATTATTATTATTATTATTATTAGTAGTAGTAGTAGTAGTAGTAGTAGTAGTAGTATGTCATTCACGTCTCTTAAATTTTGTCAGCGCACTAGAAAGACTTCGTTGAATGTTATTTCCCAGTCATACCCGGAAAAATAGCATTCACAGAGTGCCCTTTGATCTCACGAATATCATATATTGACTAGAACCGAAGGAAAGCTTTTTTCAAACCGATTAAACGAGGAAATGAAATTCACATGTAACCCATACTTTTGAGATGAAACTGCAGACGGCATTTGGGTCCGTGTTAGACCATTGTCGACTCACGGCTGTGACTTGACGATTGTCGTAAATGGAGAGAAGCGTAGTTTAATGCTTATAATAATGAATTGATATACACGATTGATGATCGTTTTCTCACTTATCAATACCAGCTTGCTGCTATCGTGACTCATTTAACGTCATAATTAAGATATTATAATTATAATATTTATTTCTGCACGATATAGCTTACACTTAATCTCCAAACTTTTATTTTCTTAATGTTCCAGCTACGATACTGCAATCTTCATTTTTATTTTTTTGAGGAAATGCTCCTCTGTGTGTAATTAGTGGAAGGATATTGAGAAAATAAGATAAACCATTGCAATGATATGGAAAAATTGTGCTATTTAGAAAAAAAACTCACAGTGCCCTCGTTGAGACGCCTGCCTGCCTGCCTGCTTGCTTACCTACCTGCCTGTCTGTCTGTCTGTCTGCCTGCCTTCCTACCTGCCTGCCTGCCTGCTTGCTTACCTACCTGCCTGTCTGTCTGCCTGCCTTCCTACCTGCCTGCCTGCCTGCTTGCTTACCTACCTGCCTGTCTGTCTGCCTGCCTTCCTACCTGCCTGCCTGCCTACCTACCTACCTGCCTTTCTACCTACCTACCTACCAGCCCATACACACACGCTACGATATCTGGACGAAACTGCAGACTGTTATAAACTGCCGAGGAAAAGTGAAGAAAAAGAGGAAAAATAAAGCCTAGAGGAAGACAACCGGAAGTAAGATTCATCCTAGAGATGGTGTGTATCAGAATAGGTTCAGCACTACTGTGTGAAGGCTAGAATAGAGATATTAAATTTTGGAAGCGGGAATTTTGCGTCCACTTGACAGTGTGAGTGTTTGTGGGGGCTGTTAGGTATAACATTAGATAATGATTTATATAATGAGCACTTAATACGGTACAAACCTTTACATAAGACTTTGAGCTCAGGATTGAGTGAAACATCGAGTATTTCTCTTGCTTGTTACCCCTAGAAACCAAGAGCCAATGTTAACATTTTTGGTTTCAAAAAGGAGAATGGGGTTCGAACTCGCACTCTGGCGGTCTTGTCGATATATGTTCTACTTTTCGCACAGAAAAATAATGCTAGGTGGTTGGCCCTGAGCATGAGTAACTGGTGCCATTGTGGCCTCGTGTTACCAACAGTGCCACCGTGGAAGACACTGAATGTTTGCCGTCGTGGCATCGTCAGGTGAGGTTACGTTTATGTCTGCATTTGCCTTTCCTGGACTTGCCACAATATATTTATATTTTTCAGTTGGGTAGTTTTGCTACGGGATAAAGGGGACTCTGGTCGACTTTAGTGAGAGAGAGAGAGAGAGAGAGAGAGAGAGAGAGAGAGAGAGAGAGAGAGAGAGAGAGAGAGAGAGAGAGAGAGAAAGAAAGAGAAAAATAAGAGCAAGGTTTCAATAACGTTATATACGTTTCTCATTTGGAAAAAGAATGGGACAAATAGCTTTCATTAAGTTTTAAAACTATAAACAAAAATTTAACTTTAGCTCTTGTCGACCTCCTTCCCCCTCCTCCATCACTTCTTCCCTCCTTCCCCCTCCTCCCTCACCTCTTCCCTTCTTCCCCCCTCCTCCCTCACCTCTTCCCTCCTTCCCCCTCCTCCCTCACCTCTTCCCTCCTTCCCTCCTTCCCCCTCCTCCCTCACCTCTTCCCTCCTTCCCTCCTTCCCACTCCTCCCTCACCTCTTCCCTCCTTCCCCCTCCTCCCTCACCTCTTCCCTCCTTCCCTCTCCTCCCTCACCTCTTCCCTCCTTCCCCCTCCTCCCTCACCTCTTCCCTCCTTCCCTCTCCTCTCTCTCCCCTTCCCCAAAACCGACATAACCAGATTTTCCGTAAATGAATTATTAAGAACCTGGTTGTCCTGCCAAGCTTATCAACACTCTTATCTTCCTCCCCTCTTCCTCCCCTCTACCTCCCCTCTCCACCTCCCCTCTCCATCTCCCCTCTCCACCTCCCCTCTCCATCTCCCCTCTCCATCTCCCCTCTCCATCTCCCCTCTCCACCTCCCCTCTCCACCGTTGTGGTACGTCATCATTTATCATTTATAAACTTCCTAACTTAACCTAGTAATGTGTTGTGCTCCATAAGTGAAGAAGTGACTTAAGTGCTTTGAAGACGAATTGAGTACATCACACACACACACACACACACACACAAACACACACACACACACACACAGACTACAGAGACTACAAACCTCACTCAAGGAAAAAGATCTTGGGGTGAGTATAACACCAGGCACATCTCCTGAAGCGCACATCAACCAAATAACTGCTGCAGCATATGGGCGCCTAGCAAACCTCAGAACAGCATTCCGACATCTTAATAAGGAATCATTCAGGACCCTGTACACCGTGTATGTTAGGCCCATATTGGAGTATGCGGCACCAGTTTGGAACCCACACCTAGCCAAGCAAGTGAAGAGACTAGAGAAAGTGCAAAGGTTTGCAACAAGACTAGTCCCAGAGCTAAGAGGTATGTCCTACGAGGAGAGGTTAAGGGAAATCAACCTGACGACACTGGAGGACAGGAGAGATAGGGGGGACATGATAACGACATACAAAATACTGAGAGGAATTGACAAGGTGGACAAAGACAGGATGTTCCAGAGATTGGACACAGTAACAAGGGGACACAGTTGGAAGCTGAAGACACAGATGAATCACAGGGATGTTAGGAAGTATTTCTTCAGCCACAGAGTAGTCAGTAAGTGGAATAGTTTGGGAAGCGATGTAGTGGAGGCAGGATCCATACATAGCTTTAAGCAGAGGTATGATAAAGCTCACGGCTCAGGGAGAGTGACCTAGTAGCGATCAGTGAAGAGGCGGGGCCAGGAGCTCGGACTCGACCCCCGCAACCTCAACTAGGTGAGTACAACTAGGTGAGTACACACACACATACACAAGACTGTAGCCAGTTATAGTTGGAAACATGACTTTTATGTACTCTTCGAGGACGGGACGAGGACACCACCACCACCCCACTCTCCACCACCAACTACTAGCAGTGCTGGGTACCCCCACCACACACAACTAGCCGTGCTGGGTCCCCCCACCACACACAACTAGCAGTGCTGGGTCCCCCCACCACACACAACTAGCAGTGCTGGGTCCCCCCACCACACACAACTAGCCGTGCTGGGTCCCCCCACCACACACAACTAGCCGTGCTGGGTCCCCCCACCACACACAACTAGCAGTGCTGGGTCCCCCCACCACACACAACTAGCAGTGCTGGGTCCCCCCACCACACACAACTAGCAGTGCTGGATCCCCCACCACCCACTCCTAGCAGTGCTGGGTCCCCCCACTACCCACTCCTAGCAGTGCTGGGTCCCCCCACTACCCACACCTAGCAGTGCTGCGTCCCCCACCACCCACTCCTAGCAGTGCTGGGTCCCCCTACTACCCACTCCTAGCAGTGCTGGGTCCCCCCACCACCCACTCCTAGCAGTGCTGGGTCCCCCCACCACCCACAACTAGAAGTGCTGGGTCCCCCACCACCCACTCCTAGCAGTGCTGCGTCCCCCACCACCCACTCCTAGCAGTGCTGGGTCCCCCTACTACCCACTCCTAGCAGTGCTGGGTCCCCCACCACCCACTCCTAGCAGTGCTGGGTCCCCCCACCACCCACAACTAGAAGTGCTGGGTCCCCCACCACCCACTCCTAGCAGTGCTGGGTCCCCCACCACCCACTCCTAGCAGTGCTGGGTCCCCCTACTACCCACTCCTAGCAGTGCTGGGTCCCCCACCACCCACTCCTAGCAGTGCTGGGTCCCCCCACCACCCACAACTAGAAGTGCTGGGTCCCCCCACCACCCACTCCTAGCAGTGCTGGGTCCCCCCACCACCCACTCCTAGCAGTGCTGGGTCCCCCCACCACCCACTCCTAGCAGTGCTGGGTCCCCCCACCACCCACTCCTAGCAGTGCTGGGTCCCCCCACCACCCACAACTAGAAGTGCTGGGTCCCCCACCACCCACTCCTAGCAGTGCTGGGTCCCCCCACCACCCACAACTAGAAGTGCTGGGTCCCCCACCACCCACTCCTAGCAGTGCTGGGTCCCCCCACCACCCACTCCTAGCAGTGCTGGGTCCCCCCACTACCCACAACTAGAAGTACTGGGTCCCCCCACCACCCACTCCTAGCAGTGCTGGGTCCCCCACCACCCACAACTAGAAGTACTGGGTCCCCCACCACCCACTCCTAGCAGTGCTGGGTCCCCCCACTACCCACTCCTAGCAGTGCTGGGTCCCAACATTACAGGCTCTCCCCCCCCCCGCCACACCACTCGCTTGTCAAGCTCACCACATGTCGTTATGTATTCATGGTCTATCAGCAGCCAAGTGTTGAGTGGGGGAAGGGAGAGGGAAGTGGGGGAGGAAAGTAGGTGGGAAAGGAGTGGGGGAAGGGGACGTGGCGTTGGAGTGGGGGATTTAATGGGGTAAGGGAGGCGTGTGAAGAGGTGAGCGAAGGGAAATAGAGGAAAGGAGAGAGGCGGAGGAAGGGAGAGAAGTGGAAGAAGGAAGAGAAGTGAAGGGAGAGTTGTCTAAGACAGTTGTCCACTCAACGTCAAATTATTCCTGCTCAGGTGGTAACAGTGACCTTAAGCTGACCTTCCACAAGGTCACTGTTGCCCATCACCTTTTTAGCCTCATATATGTCTATATGGATGTCGATAATGTGAACGTAAAAATATATAATACACACACACATACACACACACACACACACACACACACACACACACACACATACACACAAGACAATAGTAAACAGGGTGTGTGTGTTTGTAAGACAAGAGTTTGTAGCCCTAAACATGTACTGTGTGTACTCACCTATTCGTGGTTGCAGGGGTCGATTCATAGCTCTTGGCCCTGCCTCTTTACTGACTGCTACTAGGTCTCCTGTCTCCCTGCTCCATGAGCATCAAATCTCGTCTTAAAACTATGTATGGTTCCCGCCTCCACTACGTCAGTTTCTAGGCTAGTCCACTTTCTGACAACTCAGTGGCTGAAGAAATACTTCCTCACATCCTTTTGACTCATCTGAGTTTTCAACTTCCAATTGTGACCCCTTGTTTCTGTGTCCCCTCTCTAGAACATTCTGTCTCTGTCCACCTTGTCTATTCCACGCAGTATTTTGTATGTTATCATCGTGTGTGTGTGTGTGTGTGTGTGTGTGTGTGTGTGTGTGTGTGTGTGTGTGTGTGTGTGTGTGTGTGTGTGTGTGTGTGTGTGTGTGTGTGTGTGTGTGTGTGTGCGTGTGTGTGTATGTGTGTGTACCGTTTTTAAAATCAAAGATAAATTTTGAGTTGTCTGGACTACGTCAATATTTGAGGTCTCCCAGTTCATGAACATCACTGTCATTTGCTAAAACCATTTGTTTATTCTACCAGACCGAGGCTATATTAAAACTTGAAAGAGGTGCAACACGAGGGTGAGATTGAGAGAAGAGAGGGGGAAAGAGATAGTCGGAAAGGAAGAGGGAGAAGAGAAAAAGGGAAGGAAGGGAGAGAAGGAAGAGAGGAGAGAGAGTCGAGGTGTCATCTATAAACTCTGCCTTCACATAGCTCTATCATTATCTTCTAACCTCTAGGAATTTTTTCTAGATTAAGACGTCAATATATAGTTCATACAATGACTTGAATTGTGCGTATGCAACTTTATCTACACGTCTTCTGTCTTTGAATGGTACCCAAAATACACACACCAATGTAATCACTTCATTATATATAAACTACGACAAAGTAAGGTAAGAAACCAGCTTCGTTTTCGTAATATACACTGTAGCAAGTGTCCTCCAACCCAGTGGCATCCCTCGGTGTTGGCTCAAATACGAACGTGTTGAAGGTGGGAGAGGGTGTGCGAGAGACGGAGAGGGTGTGCGAGAGTCGGAGTGGGTGTGCGAGAGACGGAGAGGGTGTAAGAGTGAGAGGGAGCGTGAGATGGAGAGAGGGTGAGATGAGGACACCTGGGAGCCTCTTCGTTGGTGACAAGAGATCCCAGGTGGAATCTTGTCTCTGAATCTTGAAATTTCAATGAAAGATACCTAGAAACAGTAGTAACAACAGTAGTAAAAGAATAAGTTGTAGTAACAACAGTTGATAGTTGTATTAAATTTAGATTGTAGTCATAATAGCAATTAACAGGTGTAGTAATACCAACTCGTATAACAACTGATAGCCGTAGAAATAACAGCAGTGAGAGGCTGATAGCCATGGCACCGTTAATGTCAGCAGCAAAAGTAGCAACAGTATTAAACGTAAATGTATAATATTCATGTTTGAATGGGCACTTAAGTTAACTACAGCCAGGATATAATTTTGAATTATGTCTGATGAGGCTAATGACTCGAGGACAATGGGTAAGAAACGAGTATGGTATAAACCTTGGTAATAAATACCGACAAGTTGGTTTAAAAAGACACGTAAGCAAACACTATAACATATTTATTAGAAAACGTTTCGGTCCTGGGACCTTGATCAAGGTCCAAGGACCGAAACGTTTTCTAATAAATATGTTATAGTGTTTGCTTACGTGTCTTTTTAAACCAAGAAACGAGTATAAATATGTAGTTATTTATGCATAAGAAATTATTTTTTTAAATGCAGTGATTTGTTTCGTTTATGATTTTTTTTCGTGATAAGGCAAGAGTAGAGAGGACAAAAATGCACACTTACGAATAAAATAATGAATTATTATACAGGTTTAAGGAAATCCAGACTAAATAAACAACCCAAGTAGTACAAATACCGTTTTTTTACGAATTACGGTATAATCACGTTTTAGTTACAATAGATTAGGTATATCTCAATGTTTGAAAGTATTGGGGACATATGGGTTAGGTTTTTTCACAAGAACAAAGCAATGGTTTTGAAGCAAGCTGAATAAATTTTTATGCGGAAGAGACTTCCATAAAGATCAAATTGTCTAGTCGTTAATGCCAGTCTACTGAGGAAAATCATGTATGAACACTAGCTGGAGAAGACAACTTTACAGAGTCCTCCTGAAGGACTGAAGATCGGAGGTGTAAGGCAGCCACAAGCTCGTAGTTTGTTGATAAATTACACACACACACTGTGTAACTCTTGGGTATCTTTACAGATACCCTAGATACCCATGTGCAACACTTGGGTATCTTTAAAGCTACCCAAGTGTTACACATGTGTCTAATTTATCAACTTGTCAGTTCTCTGGACCATTTGTCTGGTAGTTTATTCTATAGGATGACTGTGGAACTGGGAAAAACGAGGCAGAATAGCATTTTCTTTTAAGATTACCAACAGACCACATCCTTAAAAAAAAGAGACTGCAGTGAATGTAACGCATTATAATATATGGAGAGGAATTACAGGCTAATGAGAACAACCTTGGATATAGCAGCTGGAGACGAGGATATATCTTCGCGGAGAGAAGGTAATGATTCAAGATTAGAAGAGGTCGCGCGCACTAATGAGACGAATGCCTTTCCTCCGAGTTGCATCGAGAATCTTGGTAAAGGGGATCTTCCCCGGATGGAAAGCAGTGTTCTAGACCAGCTGATCTCAACCTGTTGGCCGCAGAGTTATTCCAAAGGTGCTGGAAACTTTGCAACAAGTATTGCTCACTCCTCCAGCCAACGCTTTTCTTAATTGATGGAGCCTAAAATTACAGCTTATGTTTGACGGGATCTTAATATTATTTTGAGGTTAAATGGTTGGGAGAGGGAAAGGTTCTCTTACTCGTAAGTTTGGGAAATACTAAAGGATAAAAGATATTTGTAGAGTAATAAGTGTAATATTTTCTGTATTAAATATAATTCTTATCTAAAGAACTTTTTGTCACCGCATATATTGGACTTTTTCAGGACAGTCCAGAAGTGATTTTAATCGTAAAATACTGATGGAAGATCGAGGCTGGAATTTAACATTTCTGGAGCAAAGTTTGTAACTGAGTTTCCCTTAACGTAATTAAAAAAATATAACGAACTATTTTAACGTTGCTGAATTAGACTGACGTTACAAGTGTCTCAGAGAGAATATAATTATAATCAGGTATAGGATAACATGACTGCAAAATGAGAGATTCAACAAGAACTGCAAGAGTACCATGACCGAATCATGACGTATACGAAGTGGAGTCACTGACCTAAATCTGAACAACACTGGATGTGCAATAAAGACAACTCAAAACTAAGAAAAATGAAGGAAGAGGAGCATAATCTTGAGGAGAACCGCGTTGATCGGGGAAAAGTTGAAGTAGAGCCATCAGACCGAGTGGTTAGCGCACTGGCCTGAGTTTTAGGAGTCACTTGCCACGGGATCGAGCCCCATCAGTTCTGTGAAATGAGATAAGATTAAAGAGAAAGTTTCCACTCTAATCTTTCAAACCATGAAGGGGTTCCTTGGATTAATAAAACACCAGCTAAACTCCTATGTATCATACAGCTCTGCGTTGAAAAAGTATCCAAGGTTAGAACATAGTGGGGACAAGGGTTAGTGCAGCTTCAAACTTATGGTTTTAGTTGCGCAATAAACCAGCTTCTTTAAAAAAAATGTTGAGGTTTGCTTGGTAAGATTAGTGCCATAAACTGTCAAAGGTTTAGAAATATCCAGAGAGATAGAGGGGGATACGCCGTTATCTCGAAGTGAACTTAAGGTGCGATAAATCACCTGCTGAATGAACCTTTCAGAATCAATGATGATCAGAGAAAAGATAACACTATTCCAGGATCTCGAAAACTCTAAAAATACATTTGTAAACAAAAAATTGAGGTATTAGAATCCTGTGAGGAGGGGGAAGGATTTTTTTATACGTATCCAAGAGGCTTATTCTAAGAGGATAGACAACTACAATTTTAATACCAAGTTTATATTAGAATCGAATACCGATACAGGAGGATCAGGAAGGGTGAAAATCGTCCAAGCTAGAAAACTGAAAGATTTGAACTCTATCGGAGGAAGAGGGAACTTTACTGTCGTTAGATCAAGACAAGGGATCGTAGTGGTATGATTTACAAAGCGCTAAATCCATTTAATTATTCAGTAATCTTAACATAAATCGCTAACAATAATTCGCTGCGGCCATTACCAGATTTGAAAGTTAGCCTAAACAATTTGCTATCGGTACCAAATTATAACTTATACAGGCCTAAAATGAGGTTGCTGGGCCTATAACAGAGGATAATAAGAAATCAGTCGGGATGTTTTTAAGGCAAGAGAAAACGTTCAAAGTTGAATGATCTAGTTCACACGTTATTGAAGACGTACTGAGAGCAGATAAAGATAAACATTATTTTTTTAACACAGAGGACAGTAAACAGGTGAAAAAAAAATATACGAGTTAGTGTTAAAAGCTTGTAGCTGTCTGCTTAAAATATTCATCTGGCAGCACAATCCAGTTTTTTTTTCTTACACTGACTCTGGACTGTTGGTAAAGAGTGTGACAATATGATGTTTCTCATACTCTTAACTTTTCCTGTCTTCTCAGGAGTTCTTAGTTTCCCGTTGGAACATCGAAGCAGTTTTGCCTTTTATGTATTATTACATGTATGGACTATATGTTATAACTGATGAAATTTGAGTAATTTGCTTTACCCTAAGACAGCGAAAGTGGAGGAACCGGACTGAGCTTGTAAATAAAACTATACTGGAGTCTGGAGGAAAACTGCGGGGAAACAGAAGGGGTAGTAGTACTAGTAGTAATAGTAGTATAGGTAGTACTAGTAATAACAGTAGTAGTAGTAGCAGCAGCAGCAGTAATAATAGTAGTAATAATAGTAGTAGTAGTAGTAGTAGTAGTAGTAATAGTAGTAATAAAAGCAATAGTGGTGTAGTAATAAAAGTAAATAGCGGATATATCCAATAATGAAGAGAGTGGATTGTACATGTGCCAAAGGACATCAGGAAAAAGGAATCACTTAAGTTGTCTTGACGCAGTTTTCCTCACAACCTGAGATACATTTAGGGAAGTAAATCAGAGAACAGATGTAGAACAGTCTGCTTGTATGATATATGGATCACCAATCTATCAAAGTCACTGACAGGGTGCATACTGAAGGACTATTATGACACTACAAAAATGCGATATTTAAACTCACCACGTACACTCACCATGTACACTCACCATGTACACTCACTACGTACACTATCTCCACCTTGTTCTACACCGTTTCCTGGCGTCTTACACAGTGTCACTTTCTGAACGTTTCCTGCATACAGAATTGTATGTAATTTACATCTAGGTTACATTACGTTAGCTTACAAAAAAAATTTTACTTTAAAAAACCAGTCCTGATAACGTAAGTAGAGAAAGGAAGTCTGCTTTGTCTTTATATTTTTGAACATATCAGGAGAGCTGGGAAAACAGTCACAACACTAACTCTCTCACGTAATATGGGGGTCTATAGTAAATAATACATCAACAGTGCATATGGGAGTGGAAGCCAGAGAACAGAAAAATTAAAACGGAATCAACAAAAACAAATCAAAATGCGCCAAAAAAAAAAAAAAAAAAGAAAAAAACGCTTCGGGTGTAGAAAACAGACGTTACATCGTCGATGAACAAGCAAACGGGGAAAAAAAACAGGAAATGTTGATATGTCGGAACGAAAGACTGGGCGATTCACATGGGGGAGTGTGGAAGCAACTTTTTCTGACGTGTGTGACTGGTACGCCGGAATCCCAGCCGGGATGCCACCCTCACGGATATTGCATTTTGAAGTTATGAAAGAAAGCAACACTAAATTAAAAACAAAAACGGAATTCTTTGTGTCTATGAAAAATTTCGGAAGCATATTGCATTTCAAACAGGCATGTCTACTTGGGATTGACTCTCGGGGTACGCGTACTGTCACGCGCTAAAGTTGAGTTGTCAATTCTGCGTGTACAGCAGAGGTGAGGGGTTGCCGCTGGCCAAGCTTACAATAAACCTCTTTAGCTGTACTGCAACATCATAGACTGGCTGTGCCACGATGTACCTTGCAACACGAGAGGTTTATTGAACGTGAACGCTGGAAAGAGTAAACAGAAAGACAGGTAGGTGTAGGTGTGTGTGTGTGTGTACACGTCTCTCTATACCTCACTATATCTGTCTCGATATGTCTTTCTCTATACACTTCTGTCTTCGTATGTATTCCTTCTTATGTCTGTCTCTCTCCCATATATCTAATCCTTTCTCGACATAGACTTAGATTACTGACTCCTAAGCAGCAACAACCTCACCTGGCCAGCAAAACCCAGAAGTCGTACAATAAACTTACAATTTCCAAATTAACTAGTAAATTGATGATAGGTCGTTTTAATGTTTGAAGAGAACTTTGTCCGCTGAGGTCACTCACAGCTCTTAGCAATAAAAAAATATAGAAAACGCTCATAAGAAAAACAAAATAAAATTAATAGCATAGGCTACTGATACAACAAACGCAACACACACGTACTATCATGCTAGGTTAAAATAACCAACATTAGTTATAAATTCCATTAAATTGTTAATGTCCAAGGACATGCCGCTGATAATTATAAAAAATCATTACTAAAACAGAAAGGCGTAAGCTTTGGGCAAATAGTTAAAATATGTACCTCTTAGCTGCACGTCACTAGCGACACCGAAAGGGAAGGGGAGGCGCAGGAGCACCTGCGGACAGGTGGCTATTAGAAAGAGGTGTGTGCCCGATCCTCAATGGGGAGAAATTAGTCTCAGTGACGGTTCCTGTTGGAGCAGAGCCAAATACCACGTCCTGCCGAACCCTGTATAACTGGTTTCTCGTCTGTAGGGCCCACTAGGCCTGCCACATCCCAAGGACATATTTATGTAGGTTCTGCGGCTAATTTGAAGCAAAAGTGTCTTATAGAGCGAGTACATTTCAACAACCTTCACCTCAGCATCAGCCGTTTACTTGCCGGAACATAAACATGACTTGGACATCAACATCACCTCGTTTACGTGACCTTTTTTTATGTATCAGTGTGTTGATACCCTATTCTGTAGAAGAATTACATATCGGGGGACAAAAGATTGCAATGTTTCCCTATCATTTTCCATCACAAAGGATGGGTTCCATACAATGTTGAAATCTATCAGTCTGAGCTGGGAGACCTCAGAAGGAAAATGAGGATATTAAGCATTCCAGAACTAAATGTTGGGTGAGGTGGAAATACCTGGAGGGTGTTCCAGGGGTTAACGCCCCCGCGGCACGATCCATGACCAAGCCTCGGAAGAGGTTACTCCTATGGCAACCGGAGAAGAGTTAAACACACTACAGGCAGTCGATCTCCAAGCATCCAGATCTGGTATTGTAACGTTTGTGGTATTAATGCAAGTACCATTGGTTGCCATGAACATAGAGGAACTCGTGTTAAGGCTGCAGGATCCGCCATGAACTAAAAACCGCCTCTTCTAAGATTAAAGCAAAGTTTACATGGATTACAACTCATCCACAAAAGAGAAATAAGAATAAACTATCATATTTCTGTATACGTCACTAACGAGGAAAAGAGAGAAAACAATATATATTTGGACGAACGCTGGCGATAAAACGGCGCTAAGCTGGTGGTGACAGTATGATGGATGGAGAAATTTGATATTGCCGGTGTTTCATTAACGCGGTTCTTCGTTCATCATACTCAGGGAGAAAATGAGAAAATAGCTGAAGGCGATACATAAGAAGACCAGAGAGTAAAAAATTTGCCTTCATATTCTTGTATTCGAATGTATTTTATATATAATAGACGAGCCAACTTCAGATTTTAAGGTTGTAATACACATATATACACACACATACACACACATATATATATAATATATATATATATATATATATATATATATATATATATATATATATATATATATATATATATATATATATTTTTTTTTTATTATCACACCGGCCGATTCCCACCAAGGCAGGGTGGCCCGAAAAAGAAAAACTTTCACCATCATTCACTCCATCACTGTCTTGCCAGAAGGGTGCTTTACACTACAGTTTTTAAACTGCAACATTAACACCCCTCCTTCAGAGTGCAGGCACTGTACTTCCCATCTCCAGGACTCAAGTCCGGCCTGCCGGTTTCCCTGAATCCCTTCATAAATGTTACTTTGCTCACACTCCAACAGCACGTCAAGTATTAAAAACCATTTGTCTCCATTCACTCCTATCAAACACGCTCACGCATGCCTGCTGGAAGTCCAAGCCCCTCGCACACAAAACCTCCTTTACCCCCTCCCTCCAACCCTTCCTAGGCCGACCCCTACCCCGCCTTCCTTCCACTACAGACTGATACACTCTTGAAGTCATTCTGTTTCGCTCCATTCTCTCTACATGTCCGAACCACCTCAACAACCCTTCCTCAGCCCTCTGGACAACAGTTTTGGTAATCCCGCACCTCCTCCTAACTTCCAAACTACGAATTCTCTGCATTATATTCACACCACACATTGCCCTCAGACATGACATCTCCACTGCCTCCAGCCTTCTCCTCGCTGCAACATTCATCACCCACGCTTCACACCCATATAAGAGCGTTGGTAAAACTATACTCTCATACATTCCCCTCTTTGCCTCCAAGGACAAAGTTCTTTGTCTCCACAGACTCCTAAGTGCACCACTCACTCTTTTTCCCTCATCAATTCTATGATTCACCTCATCTTTCATAGACCCATCCGCTGACACGTCCACTCCCAAATATCTGAATACGTTCACCTCCTCCATACTCTCTCCCTCCAATCTGATATTCAATCTTTCATCACCTAATCTTTTTGTTATCCTCATAACCTTACTCTTTCCTGTATTCACCTTTAATTTTCTTCTTTTGCACACCCTACCAAATTCATCCACCAATCTCTGCAACTTCTCTTCAGAATCTCCCAAGAGCACAGTGTCATCAGCAAAGAGCAGCTGTGACAACTCCCACTTTGTGTGTGATTCTTTATCTTTTAACTCCACGCCTCTTGCCAAGACCCTCGCATTTACTTCTCTTACAACCCCATCTATAAATATATTAAACAACCACGGTGACATCACACATCCTTGTCTAAGGCCTACTTTTACTGGGAAAAAATTTCCCTCTTTCCTACATACTCTAACTTGAGCCTCACTATCCTCGTAAAAACTCTTCACTGCTTTCAGTAACCTACCTCCTACACCATACACTTGCAACATCTGCCACATTGCCCCCCTATCCACCCTGTCATACGCCTTTTCCAAATCCATAAATGCCACAAAGACCTCTTTAGCCTTATCTAAATACTGTTCACTTATATGTTTCACTGTAAACACCTGGTCCACACACCCCCTACCTTTCCTAAAGCCTCCTTGTTCATCTGCTATCCTATTCTCCGTCTTACTCTTAATTCTTTCAATTATAACTCTACCATACACTTTACCAGGTACACTCAACAGACTTATCCCCCTATAATTTTTGCACTCTCTTTTATCCCCTTTGCCTTTATACAAAGGAACTATGCATGCTCTCTGCCAATCCCTAGGTACCTTACCCTCTTCCATACATTTATTAAATAATTGCACCAACCACTCCAAAACTATATCCCCACCTGCTTTTAACATTTCTATCTTTATCCCATCAATCCCGGCTGCCTTACCCCCTTTCATTTTACCTACTGCCTCACGAACTTCCCCCACACTCACAACTGGCTCTTCCTCACTCCTACAAGATGTTATTCCTCCTTGCCCTATACACGAAATCACAGCTTCCCTATCTTCATCAACATTTAACAATTCCTCAAAATATTCCTTCCATCTTCCCAATACCTCTAACTCTCCATTTAATAACTCTCCTCTCCTATTTTTAACTGACAAATCCATTTGTTCTCTAGGCTTTCTTAACTTGTTAATCTCACTCCAAAACTTTTTCTTATTTTCAACAAAATTTGTTGATAACAGCTCACCCACTCTCTCATTTGCTCTCTTTTTACATTGCTTCACCACTCTCTTAACTTCTCTCTTTTTCTCCATATACTCTTCCCTCCTTGCATCACTTCTACTTTGTAAAAACTTCTCATATGCTAACTTTTTCTCCCTTACTACTCTCTTTACATCATCATTCCACCAATCACTCCTCTTCCCTCCTGCACCCACTTTCCTGTAACCACAAACTTCTGCTGAACACTCTAACACTACATTTTTAAACCTACCCCATACCTCTTCGACCCCATTGCCTATGCTCTCATTAGCCCATCTATCCTCCAATAGCTGTTTATATCTTACCCTAACTGCCTCCTCTTTTAGTTTATAAACCTTCACCTCTCTCTTCCCTGATGCTTCTATTCTCCTTGTATCCCATCTACCTTTTACTCTCAGTGTAGCTACAACTAGAAAGTGATCTGATATATCTGTGGCCCCTCTATAAACATGTACATCCTGAAGTCTACTCAACAGTCTTTTATCTACCAATACATAATCCAACAAACTACTGTCATTTCGCCCTACAGCATATCGTGTATACTTATTTATCCTCTTTTTCTTAAAATATGTATTACCTATAACTAAACCCCTTTCTATACAAAGTTCAATCAAAGGGCTCCCATTATCATTTACACCTGGCACCCCAAACTTACCTACCACACCCTCTCTAAAAGTTTCTCCTACTTTAGCACTCAAGTCCCCTACCACAATTACTCTCTCACTTGGTTCAAAGGCTCCTATACATTCACTTAACATCTCCCAAAATCTCTCTCTCTCCTCTGCATTCCTCTCTTCTCCAGGTGCATACACGCTTATTATGACCCACTTCTCGCATCCAACCTTTACTTTAATCCACATAATTCTTGAATTTACACATTCATATTCTCTTTTCTCCTTCCATAACTGATCATTTAACATTACTGCTACCCCTTCCTTTGCTCTAACTCTCTCAGATACTCCAGATTTAATCCCATTTATTTTCCCCCACTGAAACTCTCCTACCCCCTTCAGCTTTGTTTCGCTTAGGGCCAGGACATCCAACTTCTTTTCATTCATAACATCAGCAATCATCTGTTTCTTGTCATCCGCACTACATCCACGCACATTTAAGCAACCCAGTTTTATAAAGTTTTTCTTCTTCTCTTTTTTAGTAATTGTATACAGGAGAAGGGGTTACTAGCCCATTGCTCCCGGCATTTTAGTCGCCTCATACGACACGCATGGCTTACGGAGGAAAGATTCTTTTCCACTTCCCCATGGACAATAGAAGAAATAAAAAAGAACAAGAGCTATTTAGAAAAAGGAGAAAAACCTAGATGTATGTATATATATATATGCATGTGCGTGTCTGTGAAGTGTGACCAAAGTGTAAGTAGGAGTAGCAAGATATCCCTGTTATCTTAGCGTGTTTATGAGACAGAAAAAGAAACCAGCAATCCTACCATCATGCAAAACAGTTACAGGTTTTTGTTTCACAGTCATCTGGCAGGACGGTAGTACTTCCCTGGGTGGTTGCTGTCTACCAACCTACTACCTATATATATATGATCTTACCTATATATATATATATATATATATATATTACACATACACATACGCACACGTACGCGCACACACACTATATGCAAAACAACCACTGTGAAAGAATAGAGTAATTCCAAGCGCTTTCGTGACTTCTCACATTATCAAGGAACTATAGTTCCTTAATAATGTGAGAAGTCACGAAATAGCTTGAAATTCGCTATTCTTTCACAGCGGTTTTTTGCATATTACGATATTACCTGTGATCTTATTGCATATGTATATATTTCGGTCACACACTGAGGCCTTCTTCAACAGGCTGCTGAAGGCGGCATCAGGGAAAAGCCGAAATATAGTGCTCATAGTCTGCTTTAGTGTCTCCATTTGGGTTTGTTTGTGCTATTCCGGAGTGAATATTAATATTTTTGTTTGCGTGGGTAAATGCATATATCCAGACAAGGCCATTTCACATATTTTTGTCTCGGTTATCACATAACAACAAAGTTACACCAGTCATCGTAAGTAAAGGTATACAAAGTTGAAATTATTTTTTATTATCCCACCCAACACGCAAAAATAAAAATATGATTAAAATGCCAACACATTCACTGTATTTACGAATCGGTTATATCCATCATTCATCTTTACGAAGGTGGTAGAGGCACGCAGAAGAGCCAGGAATGTGGCTCGTGTCTCACTTG
Source organism: Cherax quadricarinatus (assembly GCF_038502225.1). NCBI lineage: Eukaryota > Metazoa > Arthropoda > Malacostraca > Decapoda > Parastacidae > Cherax > Cherax quadricarinatus. Next base: position 4,257,060 of record NC_091330.1, on the reverse strand, counting down.
GCTCAAAATATATCTGACCCTCCACGCACACTCCTCCCAAGGGAATGTGCATATATTTTACTGCAGGAATAATATGCAGGCAATAAATAGTCTTGAAATACTGTGCTATGCTCCTTGCTATTGTGTGTTGACACACACGTGCCCATTCTTTAAAGTTCTTATTTCTGCATACTCAGATGGTACTAATAATATATATATATTATATATATATATATATCACAAAACCCCTGTTTTAACCTGACACTAACAGACACCACAGTACTAACCACCCCCACCACAACACTAACCACCCACACCATAGCACTAACCACCCACACCACAACACTAACCACCCACACCATAGCACTAACCACCCCCACCACAACACTAACCACCCACACCATAGCACTAACCACCCCCACCACAACACTAACCACCCACATCACAGCACTAACCACCAAACCACAGCTCTTTCTAGCTTCACTACACACAACGTAAATGCGTTCGTGGCAGTTAGTATTGATTTTCTCATTCTCTCTGTAATTACTGGTCGCTAACCTGGTTACCGCCTCCAGTCTTTGCATCATCTTCCTTAATTGCTTCTCTGGCTGCGACCACAACGTAAACACCTAATAAGAGATTATATTAATAAATTAATATTATGTATAATATATATATTATATATATATAAATATATATATATATATTATATATATATATATTTATATATATATATATAAATTATATAATAGATATATATATATATATATATATAAAATTTATATATATATATATATATATAATTTATATATATATATATATATATAATTTATATATATATATATATATATATATATATATATATATATATATATATATATATAATTATATATATATATATATATATATATATATATATATATATATATATATATATATATATATATATATATATATGTCGTGCCGAATATGTAAAACTGGTCAATTACCAAGAACTCATTTAAAATTAAGTCCTTTCTAAAATTTTCTCTTATACGTTTAAAGATATATTTTTTTATTAATGTTAATGTAAAAATTTATAATTTTGCACCAAAAGAATCTTAGAAAACTTACCTAACCTTATTATAACAAGAGCAATTTATTTTAGCGTAACCCAACTAAATATATTTTAGATTTGTTTACAATAACTTAATACTAAACAAACACAGTGAAATATATTTTTTTCGTTAGGTTCAGAATGATTTTGGTGAAATTACTGCATACACAAATTTTCGCTTGTCCTATATGGCAAGATGAACGTTGCTATTTAAGCCAAGATCGCAAGTTTTGCCTATTCGGCACGACATTTTATATATATATATATATATATATATATATATATATATATATATATATATATATATATATATATATATATATATATATTTATATTATATATTATATATTATATTTATATATATATATATTTATATATATATATATATATATATATATATATATATATATATATATATATATATATATATATATATATATATATATATATGAGAGCGAATGATATCACAGTGTCGTGCATAACAAAATTTTCTGGAAGGAACGGCTGATGACTAACATTGTAAAATCTCATATCTTGGACAGGAAGGACAGACGTGCGAGTCACACAACAATGATGACGTTCTTTAACGTTATATCTTGCTGTTGAAAATAATCTTGCTATTATCTGGTGTCTTCACGAAGCACGTTTTTTATAATACATGATTTGTTTCTCAAGGAATTCTTTTTGTAGCTTCCGTGGCGGATTGGCAGCTGGTTACTCTCAGCCTCAGGTACTGCAATGTTAACTTCCCGAACTTTCTCGCATATCTCGTCACCCCCACAATCCCCAGTTATCCTCAAAATCTTCCATGATCCTAATGCATGATCATCAATGACACCCATTAGTAAAATCAATAGCCTCTTTTCCCTTCCAAGAACGTTCAATAGTCTTGTTATTCCTATTAGTCACCCATAACCCCTCAGGAGCCCAATTAGTCGTCCCGTTATTCACATGGTCACGAAATAAGGCTTTTGTATCACCCAGCGTCACCCCGTGGTTGCTGACGTCAACCAGCTCGCCTGGAGGACTTGTAGCCTCCAGGACGTCGAAAATCACTGACGTTCCTCATTATCCAACGCATTATTATCCAGGCATCATGTTATCTTGTCTCATGTTTTCAATAGCACTCTTGATTTTCCAGTTACCACAGTTCATTTTATCGCTCTCACAATGGCCCAGTCACTCTCTGACAGGCCAAAAGCAAGGCTTTTGGCCTGTCAGAGAGACTCGTCAGAACATGCCGTTGTTGAAGCAGAGTTTCGCTCTGTGCAGAGTTGTGAAAAGTTAAGCATGTACTGCTACGTATTTTTTTTTCCTTTACTAATGTCCGCGGAACGCCATTTACATCCGTCCCATTCATGTATGACCTTACGATTCCACAGCACATCATCCCTAGCCCAGGAGTCTGACATTTTCAAAAGCCACTTCGCAGCCCAGGAATATGCGGTACACCCAACCCTCTCTTTCCCTCTTCATTAAAGACCTTGTCACCCCTTGGCCTCTCCACCACCAGGAGTCATTAATCATCTCGTGGCCTCATCACCTGGCTCTCCTTCAGGCCAGGGGTCAAGATATCTCAGGCCCCTCTCTCTCACCCTCTATAACCAATATATTTCGAGCAAGGGTCAGGGGAGCTGGTAATAGGCGATAGTCAGGAAAGATTGAAATGATTTCATTTAGATACATAAAAAATAATTTAACTTATAAAAGAAAGGACAAATTATGAGAGATTGATAAATGGTCAAATGGAATTTGAGAAGATGGCAAATAAAAAGAACAAATGATGGAAGATGAGTGATGAATTGATAAGTATGATAGACCACAAACATTTTCACATTGATAAATACCAGCTTGCTGCTATCGTCACTCATTGTTATAAAACGGATATAATCGTAATATAATCAAAATATTCTAAATTCATGTAGTTGTAGTGTAAATCATCCCCATTGCTCGTTCCTAGTCGTAGGCCATAAGTTGCATTAAATTTTGATGCGACTTATGAGGGTTGCCGGGTACTATTGCTCACCCCAAGAGAAGTGGTGCACCTCTACAAGGGAAGAGGCTCATCACTGAGGGAAAGTCGCTCAAACCCTACCACCGCATGAAGGTGAAGTAGAGACATTGAGAAAAAGCAAGGATGGAGATATTGTATAAACTTCGAGACATTAAATAAACATGTATATTTAAGACCAAATCGGTCTGAAGAGTAAAAGTTGAGTCTTGGATCTCCCGGAGGTCATCAAACACTAATAGAATGGAAGTCAATGTTATACACAGTATACACAAAAATCTAATCGACGATCCATCAAAGAGAGAAAAAAAATATTTATTCAACGATCTATTTCTATGGAACTGCAAACTCGTTGCTTACCATATTACCCTCTTTTTAAAATATTAATTATGGAATATTAAAAATATTTTAGGCAAAAACTGGAAGCAAATCTGTTAAAGTTTAATTACAACTGACATCACTTCTTTCCACATTTATTTGCATTTAAGAGAAAATCTTAGTGATTAGAGTTCCGAGTCGGTCAAGATACGGACCAGCTCGACTTTGACTCCGGCAGAGTATTTTATTCTGGGAATCGATATCAACAGCGGATTTGTACACTGAAAACCTACTCTTGGCACAAAACTCCTCGACAACTTACTGCCAATCGTAACTGCATACTTTACGAGTCTCATACGACAGTAAAAGGTCTCTCCAGACTATCCGACAGCTCTTCGTGCCACACAAGTCTCTCCTTGATAAAATCTTGCGAGATGTTTTCATTAGTGAACTTCGACTAATCCCAACTTGAGCCGCCAGCTAAGAACTTTGCAATCTTCACCCACTTTTGCTAATTAAAAGGTTGTTCACCGAGTGTGTGTGGAGCAGCGGCAGCTGAAGCACATTAGACAACATGGACTCTCAGTATCTGACAAGACACCGTAATTAACGCCAGAATTATTCAGTCGCGAGAAACTACGATAAACAGATTTTCTTAATTCAGTGCTTGAGTTCAGACACATTAAGTGTCGATGTAAGTAAAAATGCTAGAAATGTACGCCATGCTTCAAGAGAAACTCGCACTTTGGACAATAACCTTATGACGACGTTTCGGCCATTGCAAGATCACCGTTAAGTCACAAATGGGGCAACAAAAGTAGAAAAGGCCAAAAAAAACCACAAGGTTCCTCTGGTAAGTGCGGATTTTTAGTGACCTGTCCCACCCACGGGTTTTTAATTTAATCTTTACATGCATTATGTTACAAATTTAAGAAACATTTACTAGTCACATCTTGTTACCAAAAAACCATATTAACTTCATTACCATGAAATCAACAATTTTATTATTTTTAAATTATCAACCAAAAAAAAACCTGACCAACTCAAAATCCAAAAGCAACGAGCATCACCTTAAGATCATTACTTTTTAATGCTTTTATTGATGTTATGAAATAAATAGCTTATATATTTTTCAGCCAGAAAACTGCGCGTTTAAAACTTTATTTATATTGATTTAAAAAATATCAGAAATTTATCTAATATTTATTTAAAGGAATGTACACAATAAAACAGTTTGATATAATCTGAGATGCAGTAAATTTTCAGCGTAACTCAGTTTATTTAATAAATGGAACAACTAATATACAGTATATTAATCACTTAAATGACTTAACGTCTTATATATGTGAAAAATAATGTTAGATAAGTTTTTCTCCTCCCTTACTATCCTAGTACTAAGTTTTTCTCCTCCCTTACTATACTAGTACTAAGTTTTTCTCCTCCCGTACTATCCTAGTACTAAGTTTTTCTCCTCCCTTACTATCCTAGTACTAAGTTTTTCTCCTCCCTTACTATCCTAGTACTAAGTTTTTCTCCTCCCTTACTATCCTAGTACTAAGTTTTTCTCCTCCCTTACTATCCTAGTACTAAGTTTTTCTCCTCCCTTACTATCCTAGTACTAAGTTTTTCTCCTCCCTTACTATCCTAATACTAAGTTTTTCTCCTCCCTTACTATCCTAATACTAAGTTTTTCTCCTCCCTTACTATCATAATACTAAGTTTTTCTCCTCCCTTACTATCCTAATACTAAGTTCTTCTCCTCCCTTACTATCCTAATACTAAGTTTTTCTCCTCCCTTACTATCCTAGTACTAAGTTTTTCTCCTCCCTTACCATAATAACAACCCGCCTGCCTGCCTGCCAATTCATTCATTCCTCTCTCTCTCTCTCCCCTCAGGGAAGGTTCCTTGATGTTGGTGAGGGGCTCTTGATTTAGGGAATTGGATCTGTGCTCCAGTTCTCCGAATTAAGCCTGAATGCCTTCCATATTCCCCCCCCCAGGCGCTGTATAATCCTACGGGTTTAGCGCTTCCCCTTGATTATAATAATAATAATCCTCTCTCTCTCTCTCTCTCTCTCTCTCTCTCTCTCTCTCTCACACATCCTCCCTTCCTCTATCTTTCTTTTCTTTCTCTCCTTCAGGTCTTCCTTCTCCGTCACCTCCTACTCCTAGTCTTCCATCTTTTTATTTCACAATAGAGAAAAACAAAAGGGATTTATACTGAATTTTTTGTACAGGAAAAGAATTCTTAAGCAGTGACTCAAAGCACAACAGTTAGGCCCTTATGGAATTACGAGTATAATTGAGTGGGTGGACCCAGCAGCTGCAGCATAAAGGAACTATGACCTGTTTGGGTGTGGATGTACTGAGGGCCAAGAGCTAGAGCCTCTCCCATTAACACTCCGTAAGGATTTCTACGCCCCTCGAACACATTATCAACGTCAGGGCTGGTGGCTAAAGCTCTCGTTTCACACACGGAGGGCCCGGGTTCGATTCCCGGCGGATGGAAACATTTAGACGTGTTTCCTTACACCTGTTGTCCTGTTCACCTAGAAGCAAATAGGTACCTGGGTGTTAGTCGACTGGTGTGTGTCGCATCCTGGGGGACAAGATTTGAGGACCACGGTGGAAATAAGTTAGACAGTCCTCGATGACACACTGACTTTCTTGGGTTATCCTGGATGGCTAACAGCCCGGGATTAAAAATCCGAACGAAATCTTATCTTATCAGCAGTCCCGAACTCCTGTCGCCTGGAGTCAGGTGGCAATGACTAACGTACAACAATGGACTGGTGATGGAGGCTAACGTACGATAACGGATAGATGACGAACACCAACGTACACTTAAGTACCTATTTTCCTAGAATACATTACACATGACCTCACCTAAATTTCCAGACAATCCCTTTAAACCAACCTCTGTTTTACTGTGATTCAAGACAGTCGGTAAACCAACTGCCGTGATGCTTGAGCAGTCTGCGCTGCAGTACCCAGCTTTCTACTCGTGCAAGCCCTTCTGGTTTAGCGCTAGAATTATGGGGGATATGATCGAGGTGTACAAATGGAAAACAAGAATAAATAAAGGGGATGTAAATAGCGTGCTGAAAATTTCCAGCCAAGACAGGACTCGCAGCAATGGTTTCAAGTTGGAAAAATTTAGATTCAGGAAGGATATAGGAAAGCACTGGTTTGGTAATAGAGTTGTGGATGAGTGGAACAAACTCCCGAGTACAGTTATTCAGGCTAAAACGTTGTGTAGTTTTAAAAATAGGTTAGATAAATACGTGAGTGGGTGTGGGTGGGTGTGAGTTGGACCTGACTAGCTTGTGCTGCTGGGTCTGGTGCCGTGCACCTTCCTTGAGTGGAGTTGACCAGACTGGGTGGGTCATTGGGCTAATCCGGGGGGAAAGACATGGACCTGCTCCGCATGGGTCAGTAGGCCTGTTGCAGTGTTGCTTCTTTCTCATGTTCTTATGTTCTTATAATAATAATAATAATAATAATAATAATAATAATAATCTACTCGTGCATACCACAGTCTCGCCTTTAGGCATTACTGCATTTATTGATACCACATATAGAACAATTAGTTAAATATGCATTTCCAACCTCACGAAAACATCTTGTGTATAGAAATGGGTTTTAGAATAATAGATAGGAAAGAAAATATGTTGACATTAGAAGCTGCTACAACTTTATATTGTATAGTTCTAGGAGTTTACATTCCTAAAAATTTTTTTGTGTTTCCTGAGGAGCATCCTTTAAACTTCGTATACGATATTACATAATAAAGTATACCATTTATCAAAGATGGGGTGGTAAGAGAAGGGGACTATTCAAAAAGGCCTTAGGGAGAAATTCAAATACGTTTCCTCTAAGCCCTTTATTTACTTTTCCGAGTATATTAGTCCCACAATTTGCATGACTATATTCCATACTGATAAAGCCATTGGATGGGGAAACGTCTACAGTAAAGATACCGGTATGTATTTAATTCATTTATATATATATGTATATATATATGTATATATATATATATATATATATATATATATATATATATATATATATATATAATGATATTAATAATCTCTCTCGCTCGCGGGCATCTCAAAATAGGGAAAGTGAAGCGACACGTTGCACGCTCTGCAGAAGTCTCACAGCTCTCTGGTAAAAGCTGCGACGAACTTGGGCTTTGCACTATAACATCAAAGAGATGTACCAGTGTTTCATAAGGATCAAAGGCAAACTGTTCTCCACTTGGCTTGGTGGAATTCCACTTGAAGCTCCTCCAGAGAACATGATAGTGCGGCTCCGGAGAGAGAGTGAGAAAGGTGGGTCATGACAGAAGGTCAACCAAGTGAAAGCCAAGTCATCAGCAACAGTGTGTGGCGGCACAAGGTCTCTCACCTGTTTAAGACGCAAGACAATGTCACACAACTACTGAAGATAACAAACAAGATCAGATACCTCTTGGGGAAGTTAAATAGGATTAGAGACCTCTTTAAGACAAGAGATAAAACCAGATTCCTTCCGAAGATAATCGGATACTATCAGACACTTGGAAAACATTGGAAGACATACCTCTTGAAAACCAAACAAGGTCAAACATGAAAGTAAATGGTTCAAGGAACCGACAGGATGAAAAATTAGTCACTTGTGCAACACCTATTTTTATTGTGGAAACGCTTCGTCTCAAGTGGCTTCCTTATTCCAATCAGGATTAGTTGACTGATTACATTGACTCTAGACTAAGGATTGATTACCTTAAACTCCTTCTGGTCTTCAACCATCCTTCTCTTTATTGGACTGAGGAAGGGAAGCCACGGGTTGGCGAAACGTTTCCACAAAAATACGCAAGTGTTACACAAGTGTCTAATTTACCAGTGTCAGATCTTGAAGACTGATAAGATTCCATACTTCATGAGAATATTAGAAGTAAAGAGCTCGAAGTGAGTACCATCTTAAAGAGATCAAGTGGCAGCGTCTGTCGTGCTAGCTGCTTAGAGTTACGACTCACAGACTGAAATTTTTTTTTAAAACTATGGCCAGTACGAACTACAGGTATAAACCTTAAGGAAACGAATCACTAAGGCCATACACGCCCAAAAAAATGTAAAGAAAGGTATTTTGAGAAGGCTAATCTGAAGCGATATTATTAAAAATTAAAATATATGGTTGGAAAGAATTTACATAAAACTCTGGATAAGAGCTTCAGAATATTAAACGTGGAAAGGCTTGGAAAAACATTTTTTTTCATGGACAGTATAAAGGTTGTGATGAATGGTTTTGAAAACCGACAAGTTGAAGAATTGAGACACTTATGCAACACATGGGAATCTTTATTGAAGAAACGTTTCGCCACACAGTGGCTTCATCAGTCCAATACAAAGTAGAAATGGGTAAGGAGAGTAGAAGTATGAGGTAATCAGTCCCTCAACCTGGATTCGATGTGTTCAGTCCATCACTTACTACAAGAGTGATGGACTGAACACATCGAATCCAGGTTGAGGGACTGATTACCTCATACTTCTACTCTCCTTACCCATTTCTACTTTGTATTGGACTGATGAAGCCACTGTGTGGCGAAACGTTTCTTCAATAAAGATTCCCATGTGTTGCATGAGTGTTTCAATTCTTCAGTATAAAGGTTATAATAATATATATATCGATAACTTGCGACAACATTATAACCATAGAGAAGCACTAAACCTGTAAGTCATGCAGAGCCTGGAGAATGGGAGATAAGGCGAGAATGGGAGGATATCCCTAATTCCATGGCTCAGGAGCTTGTAACAAGATACTCGCAGTCTAATATTAATGTTGTACAAGAATGGTATACAATACCGACAAGATGAAATTGAGACACATGTGCAACATCTGGGTATCTTTATTGTAGACGTTTCGCCATCCAGTGGCTTTATCAATACAAATTCCAGGACATAACTTGAAGACAGGAGAACTATGTACAGAAGATGAGCACCGTAGGTGCTCTTCGCACCTACTGCTAGGTTGAGGGACTGATTACCTCATCTTCTGTACATAGTTCTCCTGTCTTCAAGTTATGTCCTGGAATTTGTATTGATAAAGCCACTGGATGGCGAAACGTCTACAATAAAGGTATCCAGATGTTGCACATGTGTCTCAATTTCATCAATATTAATGTTAAAACTAAAAGTAATTTATACACGTGGACATAAACAGAGGCACCAACCAGGGTATCCTCCAGCAGTGGTAAACTGCACTCGTATAAGACTGACACAGATGGGAATAGAATAATATATTAACCAGAATTTTCAGGAACTGTATGGTTTGAATTATGATTTAATAGAATTATCTCTTAAAGAGAGATCACAGAAAACTGTTAAGTGGATTTATGTTCCATTGATGAGCTGTTGTTCGTACAGGTTAAGTGGAGCTGGGTTAAGCAAAGGAGCTGCAGCTTCTTAGAGGAATCATCCCCAGGACAATTAAGAAGTTACTAGTAATACCAATCTCAACGAACGGAAACTGGTCTGCAAGAAAGTACTAAATTTTAAGAAACTGCTATCGATACTCGTTCTATTTGTATTTTAGCAAATGTTTTGCCACTTCGCTTCAGGGACCACATATTGGACGCACCTGTTGCACAGTACAATAATATGGGTTAGCTGGAAATTACAGATTTATTACAAGTATGAAGTCCATCCTGGCGGAAAGTGAAAGAGAAGTATCGCTTTCGTGCCCACTGTGTAACTATCATTTACAGATTAAGTTAGCAGCCTACTGTTGACGTACGAAATAAAAATCAAACACGGGATGTGTTACATCCATTTATCTTCGAAGTACAACTAAGGTTACACAAGAACATAAGAAAGGAGGATCACTGCAGCAGGTCTGTTGGCCCATACTAGGCAGGTCCTTTACAATCCATCCCACTAACAAAACATTTGCCCAGCCTAATTTTCAATGCCACCCAAGAAATAAGCTCTGATAACTATCCACTCATTTGCAAGTCCCACTCAAATCCAACCCCTCTCACTCATATATTTATCCAACCTAAATTTGAAACTACCCAAAGTCCTAGCCTCAATAACCCAACTAGGAAGACGGTTCCTTCCTCTCCACATTAATCAGCAGATCCTATACAGGTGGTAAATGATCTTGTGATACCCACAAACTGTGCAAAGGGATACTTGTCTACGGTTCAGGACATTTATTAAAAGGAAACGTTTCACCAAGAGTGGCTTCACTAGTCCATAAAAAAACCAGTCATGATGAAACCACTCTTGGTAACACTACACAAGTGTCCTTTTCCATAGATCGTGTACAAGCCTCGTCTGTAGCAACTCCCAACCTGGAGGTCTCCTCTCTCCTCGGCTCCTCTAACAGACGGAAAAAAGTATGGTCTTGTGTGTCTCTCACGGGTGCAGCACTTCAGAGAATAAAAATAATTTGCTCCGCTCAGTAAAATACGTCAATTGTAAAACAAAAACCGTAAAGCGCAGTAAAACAAGTTCTCTATTAAATACAGCATAAACACTGTATTTAAATACAATATAAACTGTATAAATACAATATAAATACACAGTAAAACACTGAAAAAAAAGTAGTGTAAAAAGAGACAAAATATGCTCTTCTCCCGCAGGCAATCGTGCACCAAATCGCAGTGAGAATCCTCCAGTAATCCTGCAACAGGACTCTTTCAACGTTCCCGAGAGATCCAGGAAGATTTTAGGATGTTCAGCTCCCCTCCTTCCTCCATTCCTCCATGGCCGGGAGATCCTCCCTCTCTCAGCAGTGGCTGAGAAGCACCAGAAAACGTTCAAATCTGCACGAGTATGACTCGATGTGGGAGAATGTGTTGATTTCCCTTCATCTCCTTCCCATCTCTCACTTCGTCTCCTTCCCATCTCTCACTTCGTCTCCTTCCCATCTCTCACTTCGTCTCCTTCCCATCTCTCACTTCGTCTCCTTCCCATCTCTCACTTCGTCTCCTTCCCATCTCTCACTTCGTCTCCTTCCCATCTCTCACTTCGTCTCCTTCCCATCTCTCACTTCGTCTCCTTCCCATCTCTCACTTCGTCTCCTTCCCATCTCTCACTTCGTCTCCTTCCCATCTCTCACTTCGTCTCCTTCCCATCTCTTAAGAGCAATGGAGAACTATGGAACAATCATCAGGAACAATTAGAGAAATATTACCGTTCATAATGGATCAGTCATTAGGAACAATGAGGGAACAATCATCAGGAACAATGAGGGAAGAATCATCAGGAACAATGAGGGAACAATCAAGAACAATGAGGTATCAGGAACAATGAGGTAACAATCAGGAACAATGAGGGAACAATCAGGAACAATGAGAGAACAATCAGGAACAATGAGGGAACAATCAGGAACACTGAGGTAACAATCAGGAACACTGAGGTAACATTCAGGAACACTGAGGTAACATTCAGGAACACTGAGGTAACAATCAGGAACACTGAGGTAACAATCAGGAACACTGAGGTAACATTCAGGAACACTGAGGTAGCAATCAGGAACACTGAGGTAACAATCAGGAACACTGAGGTAACAATCAGGAACAATGAGGGAACAATCAGGAACAACGAGAGAACAATCAGGAACAATGAGGGAACAATCAGGAACACTGAGGTAACAATCACCAGGAACAATTAGACTACTATTACCATTTATGAAGGATCAATTATTAATTTTTATTGGGTTTTCAGAAAGTCAGCCAGTTATGACTTGCTTGTGGAGTATAATAATTTGACAATAATTGATTTAAAGATCTAACTTACAGCGCGTATTTCAGATGGTGGGCGTGGGTGGCGTGGTGGAGGTGGGGGCGTGGTGCTTGTTGACGTGGGCGGCGGGCGTGGCCTGTCAGAGGGCGCCCTGCTACCAGTGTGAGTGGTACAGAGAGCGACACCCGCACTCCAGTCCCTACACTGCGGTAAGTACACTCTAGCTCTTCTCAAAAGCATCTGTTCGAAAATTACTTAAAAAAAAACAGTTATATTCTATACGAAACACGAAATGCCTCTGCGTTATCATGTAAAAGTATTGGCAGCAGCTTGTTCCTCCGTCCGCTTTTCACGTTGCTTGATCTGACGTTGTTGTCCTCGTGCCGTCCTCTAGTCGAGCTCTGAATCCAAAATTTGTAGGTGATGCTGTGCATTTTTGTCTATCGATCCTCCAGGTCTGTTACGTGCAAAAATATCTTTTGTTTTCTTCATTCGTACGTTGCAGGATCATTTTTGTATATGATATGCCATTATCCTCAATCCACAAGAGAACATCCGTCTCAACTGAATTCTGTAGGTCCTCCCCTCACTGGTTGTGTCTGCACTACACCACTGTTGACATGCTTGGTCGTATGTTGCAATGAGCAGTGACTGCACTATGTCACTGTCAACACGCTTGGTCGTATGTTGCACTGAGCAGTGACTGCAGTATGCCACTGTCGACATGCTTGGTCGTATGTTGCACTGAGCAGTGACTGCAGTATGTCACTGTCGACATGCTTGGTCGCATGTTGTACTGAGCAGTGATTGCACAGTCCCCGCCTTCCACAGTCAGGGTCAAAACTATTTGTTTACAATGAGAATAGGTTCTTTTGTTTTCATGCATTTTTGGATATCAATAATTGCAAGCATGTAAAAGTACAGATATGCTTAATAATAACCCACATGGAGTCAGAAACACAGGAGGTTGATTGATCTGTATATTTCGACCCCCTTCTGGGTTCTTTTTCAGAAGGGGGTCGACGTATACAGATAAATCAACCTCCTGTGTTTCTGACTCCATATTGGTTATTACTGAACACTGACGAGTGTACATTACACTTTAGTTATGCAAGTACAGATATGTTAATACCGAAAGATTGTGTAGGTAAAACACACACGAATAATTATGACATTTTCTGAAGGAATCGTTTCGCCACTGTATCGATACATCTACTTCAATATTACAAGTGAATTTTTTTGCCAGTAAAATAAGAGATATTCTTGGCGTATGGGATGTCATCCACACCAGTTGATGTGTAAGAAAAGGACGAGTCTTGCCTTCGGTTTTCTCTGGAAAAAAGAATATTTTTAACTCTTCCCTCCAGCTGATGACAAGCTCATGACGCAAGACTTATGATCTACGTCATCTGTCGAAGGACGTAAATCATGATGTATCCTGCACGCCAGCATAACATACAGCGAACACATCACACATAACACGTAGACAAATGATATGTCGTGTGTCTTTCAAAGCTGGAACAACCATGAACTCTAGTCTTCAGATTTATTTTCACACTTGGGACACATGAGTAATAATTTATGACACATAATGAACCAACATTGAAGGTGAACTTAGCTCTGCTGGCTCGATGCTTCACTTATCCAATGATGTAATAGTCGCTCCTGTGATAAAGTGTAGGCAGCTCTTCTCCCACTGGACTAAACGATATTCATCACAATGACCCAGTTCGAGAACAGAGTGAAGACCTCAGTAAAAAAAAGTAAGTGAAATACTCTATAAACTCGTCCACGCTCACACACACACACACTCACGCAATCACACACACACACTCACGCAATCACACCCACACACACAAACACACCCACAAACACACCCACACACAAACACAGACGTAAACACACAACGGCATTTTCTCCACAGCTGAAGACACTTTTGCAGGATCTCAAATTGATTAATACTGAAAGATAAAAGTAACTGGACGAGAACTTCTCTCTCACAGCAACAGTGTTTACACTTCTTCAGTGAAAATGCTGAACCTCTAACGATGGACGCGGTCCATGATACTCCTCCATGCAAGAAATGCCCATCCCCCCCCCCCCAAGTCACCGACTGACGTCGCTACCTCTTGATGACGTGTCCGAACTTCTGACAGCAAAAAAAAAAAAAGAAACTTCTCCGAAAGGGAAACATGTGTGTTGATCTTTAACCTGAGCGAGGCGGCCCGAAGCCCTTCATGAAGAACTAACTTGTCAAATATTAAAATGAAAAATTTGTCATGTCACTCGGCCTGTTAACATTTTTCTCCTGTAGCTGAAGAATTAGACAGATGTGTGACATCTAGGTATCTTTATTTGTAGGCGTTTCGCCATCCAGCGGCTTTATCAATACGAGGACAAAGTGAAGATTGTAGAACTATAAACAATAGATGAGGAAATCAATCCCTCGGCCTTGGAGACGGTGATGAGCACCATAGTCTTGAAGAATCTGAAGCACAGGCGCTTATATACTGGCATCTGGTGCAGGACGTACAGCAGACAAATGTATTGTCACTGGTAGGTGGGATTCCCCAGTGGAAGTAGATCATACCCAAGGGATGGTTCGGCATTGTTTCTTCCTATCTCTTCCTTCCGTCTTCCCTTCATTTTCGCCTTCCTCTCCTTCCTTCTTTTTCACCGGGGGCTGTGTTTACACCAGGTCTCTGCGAGACACCACATACAAACTTTTCCCACAGCTGAACCAAACACACCAGACTGCTAAACTGCAAAACCACTGACGGTCACACGCTATGTTTCTTCTAACTATAAGCCTAGAGAGTCACGCGCTATATTTCATCTAACTGTAAACGGAATTTCACTCGCTATACTTCTAACTAAGTGACACTCGCTATATTTTGCTCTCCTGACTTTTGTTTAAGGAACACTGCAGGAAGAGCGTGAATGCGGGTACAGGAATCTCTATACTCAAGAGCAATTCAGCCGTATAATTTGCAGCAAGAGCATTCAGAAGCATACTTGTTGAAATCTTGGATTACATATTGTAAGAGAAGTTATTTAAGCCAGAGCAAATGTAAGCGGAATGATGTTGGCTGTTTTTCTACATAATCGGTTTAATTTTCCAAATCATCTGATGAAAGAAGTGGAGCTGGTGGTTGTGAAATTAATATCATAAGCTTAACACCAACTATACCACCTTAACAACGAGGGGGTTAAAATCCCCTTCAACACGCCACACCTTAACCGTGTGTGTCGTATGTCCCTTCTCTCTACGACGACCACGGGTAGTAACCCTCCCCATTACCTTACGGAAAAGGTCGTAGCTGCCATCCTTCTCACCCCACTAAACACTTCACAAAAGTGACGATATTAATGCCCTACTGAAGTCTCCCAGGTGAGATTGACAGATTTCAACACTTTGTACGAGTCCCGTCCTGCGTGATGGAATGTGTCAGGGAAAACAGCTGGATTTTTGTTCCCATTCTGTAACCATATAGAATATAGTAGCAGCACACTGCAGATCTATCTAATGTTGCTTAATTTATAAAACCTAACTTGAAAATACGACTAAAAGAAATATTAAATACACTGAATTATAAATGCCCTGTAGAGTTATCCAAGACATTAGTGAAAAAACTAATAATGGTTATTAATCATAACCATGAATTTTAAAGAGGTAGACCAGTAAGCCAGCGGAAGTCCTCGGTCAGATAACCAAAAGCTCCAGCTGTGGGTTATCATATGACTAAAACCCACGTCAGCAAACACTTGTCCTGTTTCCTGACAAACGTTATAACTTAGTGAAATAGTTCTGTGTGCCTCAGTTAAATCTAATAAGAAAAGATTAAAGAATTTCTGTATCTTCTCATTGTAAAAAAAAATTTTTAATTTATAATACAAGGTTTGCGTATTGTGTGGAATAAGACACTTAGGTACAGTTCAGGGCATTTATTACAGGAAACGTTTCGCCACGAGTGACTTCTTCAAACGAAACAAGCGAAACGTTTCCTTTAATAAATGTCCTGAACTGTAAGTAAGTGTCTTTTCCCATATCTTGTTGGCAAAACTTTCTCTGTTTACGTATTGTGAACGAGAGGCGGAGCATTACAGTCACTGTACAGCGTCAAGGCCGCGAAGGGCTACACACTGCCTAAGTAATGGAAGATAATCAGAGTTTATCCAAGGGTAGGGTAGCCTCAGTTCCTTGGATCAAGAGCACCTTCGCCAGCATCAAAGCACCCCTTGAAGGGATGAGCAAGGGAAGAGCGGCCAGCTCTCCGGAGGGAATTGTCCAGGAAGGAGCGACCACTGGAGCTGTACCGTCACTGCAACTGACCTCCACTCAATTATTCACACTGTGAATAATACAAGGGGCGGCAAATTGCCCCATAGTGTTGGCGGAAGACTACAAGTAATAGGATGTTTGTGTTACTCCATGAGAGCAGTATCAATTCCTTGGCTCAAGAGCCCTTCGCCAGCATCGTCTCCTCCCTTGAAGAGTGCAACCCTTCAAGAGAGGAGACAAGTGGTATATACACATTGATATACTCATATACACAGAAAAGCTAAATTCATTGAGTTCAGATTCAGTCCCAGGAGGGTAATTATATATAATACAGACACGATGAATAAAAAAGAAGATACAGAGTAATGAGATCATTAATCGACAACATTTAACCTAATCACAAATGCATTTAACCTAATCACAAATACATGGCTAAAGAGTGATGGGTTTAAGAAAAATCTGTCCTGCATGGGCGAGCAGGCCTGCTGCAGTGTTACTCTATACTATAACGTCTTTATGCGGTATACCGATCAAAGAGTTTCCTGAACAGAGGCTCACCTAGGTTGCCGTAGCTGTTGTTCTAGTTATTGGAACGTAAAAATGGAAGAACATTACAGCAAGTCTACTTGTCCATACTAGGCAGGTCCTTCAAATTGTTGGGTGTGCTTATGAGTGGTGATTCCAAGATCCTGCGTCTCTGGATGTCTTTCTTCTTGGCGACGAGTAGACAGCCTTGTGGAAGATTTCGTGTAAAAACAAGTCGCTCGTTCTGCTGCCGTACTGGTGTTCAGAAATGAGTGGATATGTCTGGAAGTTTCTCTCATGTATATTTTGTCACAATCCATGCAAGGGGTTGTATACCCCAGGAGTCCATGGACTGAACCTGTTGGTACTGCCCTGTACTAATAATATCCTTAACGTCCTTACTAGTGATGCTCTTCCTTAAAAAGGACGTCACCAGTAAGAGATGGGGCGAACCAGCTAAGATAGACGGTATGACCGCACCAACTAAGAGACGGGATGAGTTGGCTGGAGAAAAGACATAATTACAATATTTACATATTATATACAATTATAGGCTCCGTATAATAACCATAGCCCCACCAAAATTCATCATCTTTCACATAAAGCCTAACGCCGACACGATGGGTCATTAAGGCTTCGTTTAACCTGTTCATCATATGTCCAGTATACTCTAATCCTTAAAACGGGGATTAGAATAAACTCTCAGGGTATATACACATGCATTCACCCCTCGGTATACATATACTCTTTAATAAAGAGAAAAAATTGCATGATCACGATTGCAAACCACCCAGAGAAGGATAACTTTCTCTGATCGTGTAGTGACAAACGAAGAGAAGAGATGGGGCCAGGAAGCTGTGACTCCACCCTTGCAACCACAAATAGGTGAGTACATCTAGTTGGGATACGGAGTACCAAACAGTTACTTTGTTATTCTTGTGTTCAACTGCATTAGAGGCTTGCGAAGATGTACCTTGATGGGCACTGATACGCGTCTCAGCTCCTGAACTAGCTTTTTCATTATTACTAGGCGAGGTGAAGTGCTAAGCCCGTGATGGTCGTTCTGCACAAGAACTGGTGGAGGCTTGATCCTCAGTTGCAGTTCAGGCTAGAGGAAGAGTATGAGAGACTTCAGCAGGTGCCTCTGCCGCTCAATCAGACTTCAGCAGCAGCCCCTGCCGCCCAAACGCCTCAGACAGGACAAGACAAACGACAGCAACATTTCTCCACAAACTTTACGAGGGTAATAATCGTCGAAATACTTTCGACAGCAGGTGGGTAAGACTTGAGTGGCGTTATTGAGGTATCCCTTGGCGCTCTCTTTAATGGTGTATCCCTGGCCATTAAATTATAATGAATCCTTTATTGTCTCAGTGAAAGTGGATATTTATTTACCAGCCCGGTTAATTACCTTATCAAAATTCCGGAGTAATTAAATTAAGCACATCTCTATAGCTTCGGTTAATGAATTATTATATTAAAGAACAATGAATTCCCAAGAGACTTAAATAATTCTCAAATAGGTGGTTTTTATGGTGGTCGTATTATGCGAGGAAAGGAGAGCTGGTCCGGGACCAGGCTGCGGGGGCGTTAACCCCTGGAAACGGTCTTCAGGTGCTTCACATTTCCAGTAGATGTTTACTTAAGTGTGTGGAACAGTTAGGCGCGTCTTCAGTATGTTCACCTACTGTTTAAGGGGGGAGGAAGCATTTCCAGGAAATTTAACAATCGTCTCTAGGTTATTTATTATATTATCACACTGGCCGATTCCCACCAAGGCAGGGTGGCCCGAAAAAGAAAAACTTTCACCATCATTCACTCCATCACTGTCTTGCCAGAAGGGTGCTTTACACTACAGTTTTTAAACTGCAACATTAACACCCCTCCTTCAGAGTGCAGGCACTGTACTTCAGATCTCCAGAACTCAAGTCCGGCCTGCCGGTTTCCCTGAATCCCTTCATAAATGTTACTTTGCTCACACTCCAACAGCACGTCAAGATTAATTTCTCTTAAATTAATCGATAGTCTCTCCTCACGAAAGACATTTTGCTTGACCATCAAGCAAACACATTCGAGTGTATCAGATCCACGTTTTGGGAAGAGAGCAAGATTTTTTTTTTATTTTTTGTAGTTTGATGTGATGTTGATGTGCGAACACGGTGATATCCCTGAAGGGATTCTGGAAAACTGATTAGTCACAAATGAGCTTTGGAGGTAGAAAGGGCGGTGTCTACACTCACAAGGATGGGCGAGAATGTTAGTGTTCGGTTCAACATTGGCTCGTCACATCCGTACACTTCTGGAAAGGCAGCTACAGTGATGGTTAATGTGATATATACTTCGGGTCGTCCTGCCTTGGTGAGAAGCGGCCAGCGGGTAGAACGAGCTACACGATAGTCCTTAGTTTAGGTAGATAATTTAAGTGTGGACTTCCAAGTCCTCTGCTACCTGGCCTTCCCAATGTTCACGAGCAGTTGAAGGCCTATGGATTATTCTCCAAGGCCCAGTCCTGGACCAGACTTTTCTTTTAACGAAACTCCGCCTTTCTTCCCTTCCTTGCTGACAGATTCGACTAAAGTGTAACAAATAGTAACATAATGCATAAGTATAAGGTACAACAAGCAGAGTTGGCAAGCATGAGTAGCAAGTTGGCAGTCATCACAATCTTCAGAACAACTCTTTTTGGCGTCGCTTGACACTGTAATAAATGTTAAATGCACAATTTCTATACGTTAAATTAGTTCACTATGCATAAAAAATCATTAGGGAACACAAAGCCAGACTCAAAAAAAAAAAAAACGCATAGTCCAAGAGGGACTGACGTTACAGGACAGCCACACACATTTTGATGGAAGAGAAACTCGCACATACACACACCTTTAGGAGTGAAGAAACACCTTGGAGGGGTACAATACACCTCGAGCAACTACGAAACACTGTTAAGGAGGGGAGAAAGAAAGCTAGGAAGAAACGCACGTTAAAGGTAGGGAGAAACACCCTGAAGGAAGTTTCCCAAGGTCCCAACAGGGATCCAGATAAATAAAAAAAAACTAAGCAAAGATTCCAAAACTGTTGGTAAAAAATTACGTTAAAGAGTCAGCTTCACGCCACAAGCTACACAGGGTGGCAGGAGCATCTGCAGGCAGATAACTATGGATGAGATGTGGTGTGCCCGATCCTCAGTTTATAAAGAATCATCTCAAATGATGAGTCCTTGTTGAACCGTGTATTATATCTTGTTGCTCATCTGAAGGGTGAACCAGGTCTGTTTGCAGTGAGATCAGTTTGTTTATCGTAAGTATTCTGTTACTTTTACAAAGAGTATTTTTATAAGATTCCAGGTAGAAAGCTGATGTGTTAGTAGTGGGTAAATAGTCTGTACAATGTAAATCTGTACAACTTACATCGCTCTGCTCTCCGCCGCCCTGCTCACCACCAGCAGTCCCCAGGGCCACCCGAACTTGCTTCGCATCGTCCAGTGGTCAAAAGTGTCTTCGTTCCGAGGAAGGGAAACCCCGAACGCAATCCACTCGCCAACCACCACACTTAATCCATCACTCATCAACCACACCACTACTTAATCCATCACCCACCTCACTTCCTCCACCACTCTGTTCTTCCCTTACCCATGGTGTCTCCTTCCTAACCTTAGATCAAGACCCCTAAATTTTTCCTGAACCTCATATCAAGAACCCTACCCATCACCAAACCCCTTACCCCCTGAGCCTTGGATCCAGATCTCCACCAACCTCAACCTTGAAACAAGAACTCCCACCTACTGGACTTCCGATCAGAGACATGGGGGAACGATCCACACTTGTTGGTCCTGCAACTAAATTCCACTAATGCAACACAATGATCACAGACGTTAATTTTGGAGTCTTGGTTCTCTTCTGATGTTTATTTGCTCTACCTTCCACGTACCGTTCGTACCTGACTAATTTACTATCTTCAATAAAGATGAGGTCCGTTTCATCCCTGTCGGCGAGTAGCTATCCCTGTCGGCGAGTAGTTATCCCTGTCGGCGTGTAGTTATTTCTGTGTAGAGATATCCCTGTTGGCGGGTATGTATCCTTCCTAGCGGGTATGTGTAATCGTTGCCTTTTTATAATCGTTGCTGTTATCCTAGTTAACGGGGTTTATCCTTGTTAACGAGGTTTATCCTTGTCAACGGGGTTTATATTTGTTAACGGGTTTATCCTTGTTAACGAGGTTTATCCTTGTCATCGGGGTTTATCCTTGTTAACAGGGTTTAACCTTGTAAACTACATTAACCCAGTTAACGTAGTTTCTTAACGAGTTATCCTAGTTAACGTGTTATCCATATGTATTTATCCATGTTAGACCTACACTTGTTACCCCCATAAATTGCATCCCCAGCCAAATTACCCATTTCTCCCACCCATGATGAAGTCAATGTCCCGCAATTAAAAAGATAAAGGTATTGTGGTTGGCTAATTCTTAAACTCCAAGATTGTTTTCTTTTATGTTTTTTTCCCCGTGCCGAGAGAGACAAAGTTCAGATTAATTATAAAGCTGAAGCAATTAAAGTTCAGCTTGGGACTGGTAAAAGTTCAGATTGGAATCTGGAGGGAGGAAGATTGTCCAATTACAATCTCGGCAGTCTTAATGGACATTCATTATGCTTCCTCAAAGTCCGAGGGGCAACAATATCCGTCTTGGTATGAAAACCAACTTAGAATACGTTACTCTCAGACTTTAGCTTGATAACGCTTAAATATCCGCCAAGAGTGGATAACATGATTTCTCCATCTGGACGTATCTTTCATTCTCCTTATCTACTAGTAACTGGTATTTCCTCTTCAGTCAGGACTAAGAGTTTGGACCCTTTAAAATACCTCTCCACTCCTCCTATTGTCTCCAGCATGAAAGTCGTCCCTGTACTCGACTAAAGAAGATCTACTCCATGGCACATGTGCCTTACTCATAAATGGCTTGGCATAATGCACCACCGTGTGGTCATCATCCCCTTTTCAGTCATTTCAGTGTCCTCCTCCACTTCAACAGTGTGACTGGAATTAAATTCCAGCACACCGGAAATATCTTTTGTGAACATTCTCTGTGACTTTCAATCTACAGCTTCCAGCATCTCATCTTCCACCTGTGTAATTTTGACCTTGTCTTTTATTCTTTGTATTTAGTATATTTATTTTACCTTTCACAAAGCTCAATTAAATATTTGATCCTATCTTGTTCTTGTCTGTTATTTTCTTTTCAGGGTATATATGTTGGATATTTATTTCTGGAGTGCTGGAATTTCTGATAAGTTTCTCGACTGGTTTCCTACCTGTATTGAATTCAAGGTAGATACAGAGAGTAATATAGGTAAATATAGATATAGAGACACATGTATAGATAGAGATGCATACATGTAAATGTAGATATATATATACATGTATACACAGATGTATATAGATACATGTATATATATATACATACATGTATACAGGTGTGTGTGTGTGTGTGTGTACTCACCTAGTTGTACTCGCATAGTTGTGGTTGCAGGGGTCGAATCATAGCTCCTGGCCCTGCCTCTTCACTGGCCGCTACTGCGTGTGTGTGTGTGTGTGTGTGTGTGTGTGTGTGTGTGTGTGTGTGTGTGTGTGTGTGTGTGTGTGTGTGTGTGATTCTGTTCTTTTCTCCGTCTGGATGAAAACAATTTAGGGCCATTTCATCCTCCTCAAGTGGCATTAAATCGAGTTGCCAGCCGGCCACAGTTATTGGCGAGTCGGCTAATCCTTATTGGTTTTGAGGGTCTTCTTAGGATCTCCAGTTTCCTCCTCTGCTCAAGGAATGTAAGTCTGTCGCCGAGAGTCCTTCATTTCCCAGCTTGTCTTCGGAAGAAAATTTTATGGAATCTAATTTTATTCAATATTTACAACTCACAATATATACAACCTACAAGGAGGGACGCACTGTTTTGAAGCAAATAAATATTTCACAAAAGTGTAAAGTATTGTGGAAAATTAAGATGTCTCTTCGGACATCATAAAAAGATCCATAAAAGTTCCGAGAGTTTCTACTTGCTCATTATAATGGTTAATACTTATTTCAGTTTCACGTAACAGAGACGACGTGTTTGCAAAAAACACAGTGTTGAAGCAGTCAACTCACTGGTCTTAAAATAATAAGGAACAGATTTTTGTACAGGTGTAGGCGAATATTCCCCTCCACCACCACCACTGATAGGTGTTGGGGAGAGTTTCCCCACCATTCACAGGTGTGGACCACTTTTTCCCCACCATTCACAGGTGTGGTCCACTTTTTCCCCACCACTTTGAAAACCATTCCACTTCTTAGTCACAAGACTATAAATCTCCTTCGCTCTCGCGCTGCAACAAAAAAGGCCTCGACGATAAGAGTTTAGTGTGGTGTTACCTGGGCTGTGGACGTCCCATTACTGCCAGACGACAATCTATTTTCCTGTCCGGTGAGCGAGGATCTTCCCTTCTCTGCCTCACTCATCCCCAACTTTTCATCCCTGTCACATAGCCTCCCAAATTCTTTTTTCTTTATCACACACCCTCCCTCACCCCTCTATGAACTCTCTCCCCTACCACTCACCCTTCTTCCTCTCATTCCAGTCCCCCTCCCAACTACATTCCTCCCTCCTCACTTGCGAGAGGTAAGATAAAGTGACGTCTCCTAAGGAAAGCCTTAATTACCCACCTGGGAATTTCTCCATGTTAGCTAGATCAAACTGTCTTAACACCATGAATACTAGTTATTTTTTCTTAAGCTGCCACTGTAATGTCACACGTCTGATGTCCACACATCCAGGCTGACAGTGACCGCAAGTATAATGCTCCCACGTCTAGTTGTGGCCACGTCTGAGCAACATGGGCCACAAATTCCAGTTAAAACTTTGTTATAGCTATTAAAACTATGATGGATTTAAATGATTACACAGGAAGACACAAGAAATAACTGTGACACCCGCTAGAAGACAGGACGAAGAAGGTAGGAGAAGACGCAGAAAGACATAACGTTATGGTTACAGAGGAGGACAATGCAGGTAAGAGATGCAGAAGATAAAACGATGAAAATAATAAACGAAGACAGGACAATGTAGGTGACAGATGGAAGATGGGGGAAAGTGACGCAGAAAGAGAATGATTAATAAAATTAATTCGAAGGCGCTGTAACCCACACGGAAAAATAGCTCTAACTCCCTTGATCAAGACTCCTTCAACGCACTCCCTTGGAAACGGAATGACGGAGGTTAAACTAAACGTACTCCCCAGACGTCTGGCCAAACTTCGGCGACACTCGTCAAGGCTGACGTAGTTTCCAATTTTTTTTCCTCATGGCGTCACTCTGGCCTTAACCCGTGACGGTGTAATTAGGGAGTCCATTACTGGCTCCGACATTATCTATGAATATCTCCGACCACTTCTAACATCCCACGCTTCTCTCCTACTCCTCTTCCTCCTCTCCAACCTCTCCTCTCCTCTTCTCCTTCCGTCCACCCATTTCAGTTTCATCCTGTCAGTAGGGAACTGAAAATAGGTGTATTAAAAAAAAGAGTTGTATCACAAAATTGGTTAACAGCACATTACTGATTTATCTAATTTTGATAAAATTTACCCAACCCAATACAAACCCGCCCCAGCACACACACCTGTCCCAGCACACACACCTGTCCCAGCACACACACCTGTCGCAGCACACACACCTGTCGCAGCACACACACACACAACCGCCCCAGCACACACACCCGTCCCAGCACACACACCTGTCCCAGCACACACACCTGTCCCAGCACACACACACACACCCGCCCCAGCACACACACCTGTCCCAGCACACACACCTGTCCCAGCACACACACACACACCCGCCCCAGCACACACACCTGTCCCAGCACACACACCTGTCCCAGCACACACACCTGTCCCAGCACACACACACACACCCGCCCCAGCACACACACCTGTCCCAGCACACACACCTGTCCCAGCACACACACCTGTCCCAGCACACACACCTGTCCCAGCACACACACCTGTCCCAGCACACACACCTGTCCCAGCACACACACACACACACCCGCCCCAGCACACACACCTGTCCCAGCACACACACACCCGTCCCAGCACACACACACACCTGTCCCAGCACACACACCTGTCCCAGCACACACACACACACCCGTCCCAGCACACACACACACCCGTCCCAGCACACACACCCGTCCCAGCACACACACCCGTCCCAGCACACACACACCCGTCCCAGCACACACACACCCGTCCCAGCACACACACACCCGTCCCAGCACACACACCCGTCCCAGCACACACACCCGTCCCAGCACACACACCCACACCCGTCCCAGCACGCACACACACACACCCTCCCAGCACACACACACACCCGTCCCAGCACACACACACACACCCGTCCCAGCACACACACACACCCGTCCCAGCACACACACACACACACACACCCGTCCCAGCACACACACACACACCCGTCCCAGCACACACACACACACACACCCGTCCCAGCACACACACACATACACTTGAAAAAAGAAAGCTTTAATAACACGATTGCAAACAAACCACGGAACGGGTGGGGGTCCAACCCATCACATACAATGACCCAGCACACTCACACACACACACCCGTCCCGGCACACACACACACACACACACACACACCCGTCCCGGCACGCACACACGTCTCGGCACACACACCTGTCCCAGCACACACACCCGTCCCAGCACACACAGCCACACACACACACACACACACACACACAATGTCCCAGCACACACCCCTTCTGGCACTCTCCGGGCGGCATCAGCGACAGTGGCACAAGTAAAAGCGAAGTATTTCATTCAGCGAGCAGCAGAAAGGTGCCTTCTGTCACAGGGGAGTGATGGAGTAAAGAACCAGTGTTTATGTCTCCGTGGAGGCGTTCCTGTGCTCCTCAACTTGGGTTTGATGCTTCCACTGGGAACGGGAGATCACAAGATCAAACGTGCGGGTAATGTCACTCCCGGGGTTTCAGAAGCGTAAGAAACAGAGATGATAATGAGGTGAATGTGTGTTTGTGTGTATGTACTCAGTTGTGGCTGCAGGGGTCGATTCATAGCTCCTGGCCCTGCCTCTTCACAGGTCACTACTAGATCCCTTCTCTCCTGTCCCATGAGCTTTATCATACCTCGTCTTAAAGCTATGTATGGATCCTACCTCCACTACATCACTGTGTTTGCGTGTATTTCTCAGGCTGTCTGGTGAAGCGGAGGGACCTCCAACTCTCTCAGATGAGAAAAGGACGTGAAAAAAGAAAGCTTTAATAACACGATTGCAAACCACGGAACGGGTGGGGGTTCAACCCACGGCGAGTGAGCCGAGCCACTCGTCATGGGTTCAACTCCCACCCGTTCCATGGTATATTTTTCCATGAGTGTTGCTCGGAGATGCCAGGCATAGAGAGAGCCTTAATGTACTTTGTGAGGCGCCCTTAGTGTCGAGCCGGTAGCGTGTAATGGCGTCTCCTGTCCAAAGTTTCTACCATTCTCCTGCTCAGAGTTTCAACTGTCGCTAATGGCGAACGAAGTCATTGTAAAGTTTTCTCGGATCCCTCAGTCCGTTAGGCTGGAGAGAAACACGTCTTGTTGGCCAGATGGATCTTACTACACGGGACTGTCATGCCTAGAAGACTTCCAATCTTGGCTGGGGCATTTAGGATTGGAGGAAATGTAACGGAAACCAGTCTTATTTTCTATTAACTATCACAGAAAACTTATTTCAACAATGCAGGATAAACAATGAAAAACTGGAAAATACGTAGCCCCTGTGTTCAACATTATGTGCTTTACTATCAACTCATTGAGGAATATGTAAAGCCATGTAAAGCCATTTTATTAATAAAAATAAGATGCCAGACATATTAAACAAATACTCTAAGTTTGCCTTCAATAGAAACGACAATTTTAGATACAAATTTATGTAATCCTGTTAACCATTTGGTGCCTAGTACTGAATCTAGGCCTTTTTGCGTATCCCTATGTTCTTGCGCTACCCTTCAAAGGATGGATATCAGGTGCACAGTAAACTAGCCACTTCGAAGGCATAATCTAAATCTCAGCAACGATTGGCCTCCCCAGGGAGAACCACTTTAATGAGAACAGGGAGGAGGTAAGGAAATTGAAAGCCGAATGTTAAACTGTGGCAGCAGCCGATAACTAGTGATGGCTTAAGAAAACAGAAGTCTTTATTATTAGAGATACACAAGATTTCGTTCACATATCGTGGAAATTTCCAGGAAGGGCCACTATAAACGAAGTTTACAGTGTGGACGAAGCGTAGTGTACCTCTAATAAAGGTCCTCTTTTCCGAGAGTCCTTTTTTAGCACCACTTAGAAAACCACTGCCCAAAGAATATATTAAATAACCCTGCAGTATGCCCTGGCCATGCAACACAACTCCATCACCACTTAATCAGGATGTAGCGGCATAATACTGACAGGCAGGAATGTAAAAACAATATGCAGGATAAGCTTTAATTGGGGATTCAATTTAACCTTTATTAAGTCATGACTTGATACCACTTGCTGCGTATGCTGTGAAAGGGGAGGATAAGTCCCGTGCAATCAAGTTTGATCAAAGGGAAGGGTAGCTCCAAATCGCTGGATAAAGTCCCCTTCACCGGCATCAAGGGGGGGAGGTGTAACGCTGCTTGTTAATGGAGTCATGGTGTGTGAAGCCAGTGTCTACTTATACCGGAAAATAGCAATTGTGTTTCGCGTAGTGTTTGAAGCAGCTATGACAGCGACACCACTGGTGATATTTACAGTAAATGTTTTGATGAATGCGCGTAAAGCGTAAAAAAATAAGGTGTAAAACGAACGAAAACATGTTTGGATCCTCCTATACCATGGCAAGATAAAAAATTTTTTTTTTTTTGCTTGAGGGAAATACCACACTGATAACAGGGAACATGCAAGTCCACCTGTGGGAATAGTTTAAATAGTGAATCTGTGTAAAAAAAAAAAAAAAAAAAAAAAAAAAAAAAAAAAAAAAAAAAAAAAAAAAAAAAAAAAAAAAAAATTAAGGTGCATTTATTAATAAATTATCGGACAATTTTTTTCCACTAGGATTTAACTTTGAATTTCTTCAGTCCTCTGAAAAATATGTCCTCGTATATTTTACATTTTATTGTAGTTCTGTAATTTTTTTTTACATGCTCTACAATGAGAATTATCATAGGGGAGCACTAAACCCGTAGGATTATACAGCGTATGTAAGGGGAAGGGATGGAAGGTATTCAAGGCTCAATTCAGGGAACTGAGAGCACAAATCCAATTCTCTAGATCAAGAGCCCCTAACCAATGAGAAGATATAGGCGAGTACAAGTAGGAAACGCGTTTACCTTGTGTTTAGCAGGAAGATCAAACCTCCAGCACGTTCTTGCGCTGAATGACCCACATGCGTTCAGCGCTTGACGTGAATTTAAAAGAAAAAAAATCTGAAAGGAACGTGTAAATATTCCGAGGATCATCCAGCACTTTACGTTAAACAAGACTCAGGTTACTAATGCAAGCTTAGAATCAAACCCCATATTTCAGAATCCTTGCCAATAACTGAATACAAGACAACAACATGTTACTTCTGCTCCCCTACCTCCCCCCAGAAAGTAAAGAGAATAACTAGTTTTTCAAAACAAACTGCCGAGAACTGTATATAAAGTATTGAAACAGAATATTTCCAATATAACTCAAGTCACTGTTCAATTTATATTTCGCATTCAGCCGAAGCTGAGTGGTTTTTATTAATGCTGCTACACTAGTAATTACTATTAACAGTTTTTTTCAAGATTATAAAGTATTATGAATATACTCTTTATAACTAAACATATAACCTTGACAAAAACTTCTGAAAATAGTGTCTGCAGAAGCTTTTTCGGGCTCCGTGGGATATTTCTTAACAGGAGATGAGATGGCTTTTGCCATCTTAGTTAATAATTAATTTGTATTTTTGTAATGAGTGACAACGTATTGAAGTCTGGTTCTAAGGTTTTTGCGATTCATTTACAAAATTTTAGTGTGAAAGATGAGATATTAAAACATTTAGAAGAGTTTAGAGAGAACTAATAACTATCAAGATTAAATACGTGTTGCCTCCACGCAGTTACTGCGAGAAACAGGAACGACTCTTGTAAACACAGCTGATATCAAACACTGCTCTTTAAAAAAAAATTTTATAATCATTATCACAGTTTTTAAAGGAGTGGACCGATAAGCCAGTGGAAGGCCTCAGTCAGATGACCAAAAGCTCCAGTGGCGGGTCATCATATGACTGAAACCCGCGTTAGGAGACACTTATTTCCTGACATATCTTACCTAACTGCTCTTCTTCTTTATTAGTGTTTGTAGGTTTTGCTGCCTTTCCGACAGAGACGACCGTGTTAATTTTCCTAAATGCATTGTTAAATGTGTTTAATTAAACGTAAAGATTTGCTAATATTTGGTAAAGATTTTTTTTCAGGCAAGGCTGTGTGTGTCGGAAACACGCTACACCTGTGTTAATTTCCTCAATATTTTCTGTACTTAATTATAATTTGTTATGAACGATGTTGATACGAATAAATCTGAATATGTAAGTAGTTTTAGTTTCCTTGTTAACAAGAGGGAGAACATTGCTTTTCTTTTCATTAGTTGAGGTTCCTGTAATTAACAAAAATAAATCCGTGACAAAAATTAAAAATATTACCCCCCTCCCTCACAACACAAGGCGAAAAATAAATCTGAATTGAATAAACCCACCAAGTCTCCATTATATGTGGGTTTACAGTGGGCCAGGGTTTTAATTAAATAAGTATACAATGCAGTGGAGAAATGTTTGGCAAGACAAACTGGCTACTTGTTCCACTCAGCTTCGAAGTTTAGGTGCTGATGAAATAATGAACAAAAGCTGTCCTGAAAAATAGGTACACTGAGTAATATATATATATATATATATATATATATATATATATATATATATATATATATATATATATATTCTAGGTAGTAGGTTGGTAGACAGCAACCACCCAGGGAGGTACTACCGTCCTGCCAAGTGAGTGTAAAACGTAAGCCTGTAATTGTTTTACACGATGGTAGGATTGCTGGTGTTTTTTCTGTCTCATAAACATGCAAGGTTTCAGGTACGTCTTGCTACTTCTGCTTACACTTAGGTCACACTACACATACATGTACAAGCATATGTATACACACCCCTCTGGGTTTTCTTCTATTTTCTTACTAGCTCTTGTTCTTGTTTATTTCCTCTTATCTCCATGGGGAAGTGGAACAGAATTCTTCCTCCGTAAGCTATGCGTGTTGTAAGAGGCGACTAAAATGCCAGGAGCAAGGGGCTAGTAACCCCTTCTCCTGTATATATATTACTAAATGTGAAAGGAGAAACTTTTGTTTTTCCTTTTGGGCCACCCCGCCTCGGTGGGATACGGCCGGTGTGTTGAAAGAAAGATATATATATATATATATATATATATATATATATATATATATATATATATATATATATATATATATATATATATATAATCCTATAAGAATGAAGCACCCAGCAGAGTTAGGCGTTTTACCTTGATCCGAGGATATACTGCTCCCTTCTTACACGGAAGGCTAAGCACCTATTATCTTTAGGGAAATGCCCTAAACCCATAGAAGTCATATAGCACAAGGGGAATAGGAGGCAATTAGGTTCGAGCTCAAGTCTAAAGGAAAATCCGGAATGCTGTTTCTTTACCATCAGTGTTGGACCTAAATGGGAAAAGGGATATAGCTGTAAGATGTTAATTAATGTGATTGTAAACAGCTGGCAGCTAATCTATTGCGTAAGTAAATGTCAGAGTACTTTCATCTGTAAAGGCATCGGTCTCTGGGACGAGACGAAAAAGGACATTGAAGCAAGCCTTCCATAATACTGGACCAAACAAGCTTCCTTGAAAAAAAAAAAAACATACCACGGGTGGGGATAGAAACAGTCTCAAAACTCCCGACCGTCGCGTTAGCCACTGGACCCGCGCGCTGATCCAGTGGCTAACGCGACGGTCCGGAGTTTTGAGACTATGATTGCGGGTTCTATCCCCGCCGTGGTATGGTTTGTTTGCAATCGTGTCATGTTGAAAGCTTCTTTGCGAAACACTGGCACAGACTAAATGGCTTGTATTATAATCAAGGAAAGTGCTAATAAATGGCTTGTAAACTTGGTCAAAACACTTAACATTATTCGTTCTTCACAAGGAATGCATATCCATAACACAGGGGAGAAACCACTTAACTGTTGTGCAAATTTTTATTTAGTGACTTATTTGAAAAAAAATTACAAAAAAAAAATAAAAGTAAAAAGAAAAAAAAAACAGCAAAAGCAAAGAAACAAAATTACGCAGGGAAGCAGCAACCTGGTGTGGGGTGTCAGTGTTGTTGGTTCACCCTCCCCCCCTATTACACTCCACTATACCACCATCACCATGCACTATGGTGGTGATGTATCATTATTTATTACTGCGTTAGGTTAGGTTAAGTTAACGTTAGGATACATTGGGTCTGCTTGGGCTACATATATTTTTTAGCCAGAGAGCAGTGTTAACTCTCATGCGTTGAACACATTGATTTTTGTATTTAACTATTTTAGTTTAACCTTGTGTTTCAAATCAAGCTGAGACTAATTCGTGTCTTTTAATTGTTAAATTTAGCTCTTAAAGATCCAATCTGTAATTAAGATACTTTGACCTTTAATAATTTCTCACCGGGAGAGCAAACCATGACTCACGAAATCGTAATAACACGAATGCAAACAAACCATACCATACCACTGCCCCCCGAGACTCTTCATTAACAACGAACACTAATACGAAAAATGGGATGATTTAGAATAAACTCGGTGAATAAACACAGCGACTTACACCTCTCGCTGTATTACGTAGTGTCATACACCCTCACCCCGTATATACAGTGGCGTGTCGTGTTCACAGTAGCGAGTGAAGAGGGTGTCAGTCAACACAGGAAAAACTCCCTTGCAACGACACAGCGTCAAGCGAGAGCCTTTATTGGAATTTTCCGCCCAGTATATTGTTTTTTTTTTATCTTTTATCTTCAGCGTTATAATCCTTTCAGTGCTGTGTGACCCATACATTTTGACGCGTGATTTCGAACTTAATAATAACTTCTGAAATGCATCACAGTAGTGTGATAGAAAATTATATTTACAGGGAAGCGCTAAACGTGTAAAGGTTCAGAAATCCCACGGGAAATGAGTCGTTTAATTCCTCGAATCAAGAGCCCTTTACCAGCATCAAGGACCTATCCACCCCTTGCCAAAGAAGGGTAGAAAAATAAAGCACGTAAATTAACGAGGCGAGGGATAACTTAAGAGAAAGATAACAGCTAGTAAATCTAGGCTCTTTTCAGTTAGAACCGATATCTCACTTTGGTCACTCCTAGAGCCAGCTCACTCACCTCTTCCACATTAACTGGTTGCTCCAGCGTTGGTTTATTTCGCGGAACTCTAATTAGTTCTCTTTTTTCTTTCAGTCCTCACAACACACTCGCCTCACAGTGCACCATCTTGTACCTTAATTACTGCCAGCAGAAGCAGAGTTGTCTTACTCTTGGAACTGTTGACAAACTTGCTCGAACATCGAACATCAGTTCGAAGCCAAATCAAAGTCTCTCGTTTGTTTTACGAGTGTTTTTGTCTCATTGTATTCTTAAATGAATTGTGTTGATTATAATACTTTATTATGTCTTGATGAGAGTAATTAGGAACTGCGTATTTATGTAACAATGTAAAAACAGCGACGAAATTTACGATATTGGCGATATCGGCAGTGTTGCCAACAAGATGAGGTCTTACAATCAGCATTGGTTTTGAACTCTCGAAGCTCTTTATATATACTCATCTTTTACATAAATTTGTAAGTTGTCGTTGTTGTTAGTGACCATGACGACATAAGGCGTGTTAACCTCTACTTCCCGGTGTCCGGAGCTCAAATACTGCATCTAGCAGGTTACAGAAAAGATAATTCTTTCTCCAACAGGAAAGGCGGACCTAGCTGCCTTGAAATCGAGCAGAGAAATTATCTCCTTAGTAGGTCTGATTACCAACCTATTCTTATTTATATAAGCCATACCTGTTTTGCGCGTGCTTTATAATAATAATAATAATAATAATAATAATAATAATAATAATAATATTCTTATTCTTTTGCGTCAATTCTCTTATTTTATTCTCGTCAGAATTTGAAAACTCCAGAAACATTATAAGCATTAATTTTTGTGTTATGTTACATAAGCCGATAAAAAGATACATTAAACCACAAATAAATTTAAGAATGCCGTCACACGTGTAGCAAGGTTGTGTCTCAGACGCACCAGAATACACTCAAATCTGCCTGGGTTTTACTGGTGATACAAGAATGGGTGATCCACTGTTCCCAAGGCGCAGAGTATCCGCAGCCTGGTAAATAAAATGGCGTTCGAAAGCTTAGTCAAAATGCTAAGCTGGCAGAGTTGGTTGGCTGTTTAATTGGGTTTAAATGCTGCCGATTAAACGAGGGTTATTAACGCTGCAGTGATCTGTTCACCAACATTATCAAAATCATTTAATCCCTAAAATTGGGATATAAGATATACATTCCCCTCCCCACCCTCAGTATATGTGTTCTTCCCTGTAAGAAGTAACTAGTGTACCAATAAACTAAATTATTATTATTATTATTATTATTATTTAGCGGTAAGTGCCAAGCCCTTAGGCATCATACAGCTCCTACGGAATGGAAGGCAATCAGGTTCGAGCCAAGAAAGAGGAGAGCAAGCCCAGTTCCTTAGAGCATGATCTTCCTCCTGGAGAGGGCCACTGAAAAATGGGGAAGATATTCCACAGATGTCAAAGTCCAGGTCTCCGGCGGTGTTGTCCCTCCTGGAAATTTAAAAACGTTTCTTCTCATTTCTTCATTCGTACATATTTTCCCCTCACAGGAGGTTCCTTGAAGCCGGTGAGGGGCACTTGATCCAAGGAATGGAGCTGTTCTGCCCTTCCTTGGATAAGTGTTTTAGAGTTTCGTCCTGAGTATATCAGTATTGCTCATATATAATAATTATTTTTTCAGAGGCTCTGAGTTTCCTTTCAGTACACAAGAAGGTCGTAAGTACGGCCTTTTATGTGTACATTGTTGATAGTACCCTTGACTTGAGGTGTACAGTTTACGTGCAGCCTTAATGACCCTCGTACGGCCGATAGGCTTTAAACTTAGTAAGCTGGCAAGAACAACAGCAATAATTTCCACAAATTAATGTTATATTCTCCAACATTAGACACAAGTAATGTAATTGAAAGTTTGGAAGATTTAAGTGTAATTTTAACTTGTCGACATGCGAGCTAAAATGCAATGTTCTGTATTTCTTCTAAATATACATAGATGAAATACTTCTCAGGACCTGCAACAGCCGTAGCTGACGGAGACGGACCTGCAACAGCCGTAGCTGACGGAGACGGACCTGCAACAGCCGTAGCTGATGGAGACGGACCTGCAACAGCCGTAGCTGACGGAGACGGACCTGCAACAGCTGAAGCTGACAAACGAACCTACATCAGTTGTTGCTAAGGGAGACGGAGACAAACCTACAACAGTTGTAGATGACGGAGACAGACTTGTAAGAGCTGTGACTGACACAGACGGACCTAGAATTGAAGCAAGATGCCCTCCATCGAGCAACTTTACCAACAGCTTAAGGAAGAATTGAGGTTGGCGAATTTGGAAATTCGGCGATTGACCGAGGAGAACAAGAAGATTCGTAGTAGTCCTCCTGTTTTGAGTCCTCAGGTCAAGAAGGGAAACTGGTCAGTGGCTGGACAGCAGGGAAAGAAGTTGACGATCAAGAAGACGAATGGAAAGGTAGAAACGATGAAGAGGAAAGAGACTGCCGTGGAAACTGTTGTGGAAACATCCAATACATTCTCAGTGCTACCGGACGAATGTGAGTTGACTACTGGGAACGACACGACGAAAGACATTAAGGAAGGTAAGAATATTGTTGTTGTTGGGGATAGCCAAGTTAGGTATATGGATAGGGCGTTCTGCTTGAAGGACAGGAGTAGGAGACAGAGAGTTTGCTTTCCTGGGGCTGGGATGGAGGATATTGTTAGCCGTCTGGATGACATCATGAGAGGTAATGGGAGCAATCCTATTATCTGTCTCAGTGCTGGAGGCAACGATGTTGGCAGACGTAGGAGTGAGGACCTGATTAGCAGGTATAGGTCAGCAATAGAAATAATTAGAAGTAAGGGTGGGAACCCTCTCATATGTGGTATTTTGCCAAGGAGGGGAGTTGGAAGTGAATGGTTGTCCAGGGCAATTGGTGTCAATTGTGCAAGAAAGGTATAAAATACCGACAATATGAAAGTTAAGACACATGTGCAACATCTGGATATCTTTATTGTAGTAGACGTTTCGCCATCCAGTGGCTTTATCAATACAGATTCTAGGACATAATAGGAAGACAGTAGAACTATATACAATTACTGATTACCTCATCTTTTGTATATAGTTCTACTGTCTTCCTATTATGTCCTAGAATCTGTATTGATAAAGCCACTGGATGGCGAAACGTCTACTACAATAAAGATATCCAGATGTTGCACATGTGTCTTAACTTTCAAATTGGTGTCAATTGCTGGCTGGACAAATACTGTAAGGAAAATGCGGTAACATTCATTGACAACTGGGACCTCTTCTATGGCAGAAATGACATGTATGCTAGGGATGGGGTTCACTTATCTAGGTGTGGGGTGGGAGCACTGGCAACTGCAGTGGAGGGAGCAGTTAGGACTTTAAACTAGGAATAGTTAGTGGTATGGGTTTTGGCAGGAAAACAGTGAAGTCCCAGTGTAGTAATATTACGAGTTCTAGGGGAACTAGTAATAATAAGAACGAGATAGATATTGAAAAGCCAGGGACCTTGGGTGATAAGGACAGTAATAGGTTTAGTAGAAAAATAGAAATGAGCAGGAAGGGTAAAGAGAAAGGAGAGTCTTTCAATGTTTATTATGCTAATTGCCGTAGTGCTAGGAATAAGATGGACGAGTTGAGATTAGTTGCTAGTGTAGGTAACATTGATGTATTTGCCTTAACTGAGACGTGGTTTAATTCAAAAAGTCGGGACATGCCTGCGGAATGTCATATTCAGGGTTTTAAATTGTTCCAAGAAGATAGAAGTATTGGGAGGGGGGGTGGGGTGGCATTGTATGTCCGAGATCGCTTGAACTGTTGCATAAAAACGGGTATTAAGTCTGAAGTAACACATACAGAGTCTGTTTGGATAGAATTTTCAGAGGGGCATAAAAAACTGATTTTAGGAGCGACATACCGTCCCCCTAACTTAGATAGGGACCAAGGGAAACTACTATGGGAGGAAATTGTTAAGACCACAAGGCACGATAATGTAGTAATTCTAGGAGACTTTAACTTTAGTCATGTTGATTGGAATTTCTTGACTGGGAATTTAGAATCGTACGACTTCTTAGAAGTATTTCAGGATTGTTTTTTGAAGCAGTTTGTGACAGAACCTACAAGGGGAAATAACCTGCTTGACTTAGTTATGGCAAACAATGAATCCCTTGTTAATAATTTAGAAATTTCAGAGGAACTGGGTGCTAGCGACCACAAATCAATTACATTTAGCATTGAATGGAAGTACGATAGTAGCGATAACTCAGTAACAGTCCCAGATTTTCGCTTAGCAGATTACGATGGGCTTATAGAACACTTATCATATGTTGACTGGGGTAACGAAGAGAGCTATCAATATGACAGTTTTCTGAACACTATACATGCTGCTCAAAGAGCGTTTATCCCATATAAAGAAATTAGATCAAATAGAAATGACCCAAAATGGATGAATAATAGGCTCAAATATCTACTAGGGCATAAGAAAGGAATTTATAGGCGTATCAAAAGAGGTGAGGGTCATCTTATGAATCAGTATATTGACATTAAGAGGGACATTAAAAAGGGGATAAGAAAAGCTAAAAGGGACTATGAAATTAAAGTTGCTAGGGATTCTAAAACTAACCCAAAAAGTTTTTTCCAGGTCTATAGAACAAAAGTTAGAGATAAGATAGGTCCCCTTAAAAATAACTATGGGCACCTTACTGACAATGAGAATGAAATGTGCTTGATTTTAAATAATTATTTTCTCTCAGTTTTTACACAGGAAGACACTAACAATATTCCAGTAATTAATTTTTACAGTGGGCTAGAAGATAAATTATGTAACATCACAGTCACTAGTGAGATGGTTGTGAGGCAGATAGACAGACTGAAGCAAAATAAGTCGCCGGGTCCTGATGAGGTTTTTTCAAGAGTTCTTAAGGAATGCAAAATGGAACTCTGTGAACCATTAACTAATATTTTTAATTTATCTCTTCAAACAGGTGTAGTGTCTGATATGTGGAAGATGGCTAATGTAACTCCTATTTTTAAAACAGGGGACAAGTCGTTACCGTCAAATTACCGCCCAATAAGCCTGACCTCAATTGTAGGCAAATTACTAGAGTCAATTATAGCTGAGATTATAAGAAGCCATCTCGATAAGCATAGCTTGATTAATGATACTCAGCATGGATTCACAAGAGGCCGGTCTTGTCTAACTAATTTATTAACTTTCTTCAGTAAAGCTTTTGAGGCTGTTGACCACAATAAAGAATTTGATATTATTTACTTAGATTTTAGTAAGGCTTTTGATAGAGTTCCGCACCATAGACTGTTAAAGAAAGTGGCAGCTCATGGCATTGGGGGAAAAGTGCTCTCGTGGATCGAGTCATGGCTCACTGACAGGAAGCAGAGAGTGTCCATAAATGGGGTTAAATCCGAGTGGGGATCTGTAACAAGTGGCGTTCCACAGGGATCAGTCTTGGGCCCGTTGTTGTTTATAATATATATCAATGATCTTGATGAGGGAATTACTAGTGATATGAGCAAATTCGCCGATGACACAAAGATAGGTAGGATAATTGATTCAAACGTAGATGTTAGGGAACTTCAGGAGGATTTAAACAAACTCTATTCTTGGTCAGAAAAGTGGCAGATGCAGTTCAATGTAGATAAATGCAAGGTTCTGAAGCTTGGGAGTGCCCATAACCCTAGTACTTATAAATTAAATGATGTAGAACTTAGCCATACAGATTGCGAAAAGGACTTGGGGGTTATGGTGAGCAGCAACCTTAAACCAAGACAGCAATGCCTAAGCGTACGTAATAAGGCAAATAGATTACTGGGATTTATATCAAGAAGTGTAAGCAACAGAAGTCCAGAGGTCATACTGCAGCTCTATACATCATTAGTAAGGCCTCACCTTGATTATGCAGCTCAGTTCTGGTCTCCGTATTACAAAATGGACATAAATTCGTTAGAAAACATTCAGCGTAGGATGACTAAATTAATACATAGCATCAGAAATCTTCCTTATGAAGAAAGATTGAAGACTCTTAAGTTACATTCACTTGTTAGACGAAGAATGAGGGGAGACCTGATCGAAGTGTATAAGTGGAAGATAGGTATTAATAAAGGGGATATTAATAAGGTCTTGAGGATGTCTCTCCAAGAGAGAACGCGCAGTAATGGATTTAAATTAGATAAGTTTAGATTTAGAAAGGACATAGGAAAGTATTGGTTTGGAAATAGGGTAGTTGATGAGTGGAACAGTCTACCTAGTTGGGTTATTGAGGCTGGGACTTTGGGTAGTTTCAAATCTAGGTTGGATAAGTACATGAGTGGGAGGGGTTGGATTTGAGTGGGACTTTCACATCAGAGCTTATTTCTTGGGTGGCATTGAAAATTGGGTTGGGCAAATGTTTTGTTAGTGGGATGAATTGTAAAGGACCTGCTTAGTATGGGCCAGTAGGCCTCCTGCAGTGTTCCTCCTTTCTTATGTTCTTATGTTAACTGTGACTGACACAGACGGACCTGCAACAGCTATAACGGACACAGACGGACCTGCAACAGCTGTAACTGACACAGACGGACCTGCAACAGCTGTAACTGACACAGAAGGACCTGCAAAAGCTATGGCTGACACAGATGGACCTGCCACAACTGTGACACAGACGGACCTGCCACAACTGTGACACAGACGGACCTGCCACAACTGTGACTGACACAGACGGACCTGCAACAGCTATGACTGACACAGACGGACCTGCCACAACTGTGACTGACACAGACGGACCTGCAACAGCTATGACTGACACAGACGGACCTGCAACAACTGTGACTGACACAGACGGACCTGCAACAACTGTGACTGACACAGACGGACCTGCAACAACTGTGACTGACACAGACGGACCTGCAACAACTGTGACTGACACAGACGGACCTGCAACAACTGTGACTGACACAGACGGACCTGCAACAACTGTGACTGACACAGACGGACCTGCCACAACTGTGACTGACACAGACGGACCTGCAACAACTGTGACTGACTGAACATTAAAATGGTATAAAATACCGACAGATTGTTAGGTAAGACACATATGCAACAGTCAGGTATCTTTATTCCGAAACGTTTCGCCTACACAGTAGGCTTCTTCAGTCGAGTACAGAAAAGTTGATAGAAGCAGAAGATACTTGAAGACGATGTAATCAGTCCATCACCCTTAAAGTTTTGAGGTGGTCAGTCCCTCAGTCTGGAGAAGAGCATTGTTCCGTTGTCTGAAACGGAACAATGCTCTTCTCCAGACTGAGGGACTGACCACCTCAAAACTTTAAGGGTGATGGACTGATTACATCGTCTTCAAGTATCTTCTGCTTCTATCAACTTTTCTGTACTCGACTGAAGAAGCCTACTGTGTAGGCGAAACGTTTCGGAATAAAGATACCTGACTGTTGCATATGTGTCTTACCTAACAACTGTGACTGACACAGACGGACCTGCAACAACTGTGACTGACACAGACGGACCTACAACAACTGTGACTGACACAGACGGACCTACAACAACTGTGACTGACACAGACGGACCTACAACAACTGTGACACAGACGGACCTACAACAACTGTGACTGACACAGACGGACCTGCAACAACTGTGACACAGACGGACCTACAACAACTGTGACTGACACAGACGGACCTACAACAACTGTGACACAGACGGACCTGCAACAACTGTGACTGACACAGACGGACCTACAACAACTGTGACACAGACGGACCTGCAACAACTGTGACTGACACAGACGGACATGCAACAACTGTGACTGACACAGACGGACCTACAACAACTGTGACTGACACAGACGGACATGCAACAACTGTGACTGACACAGACGGACCTACAACAACTGTGACTGACACAGACGGACCTGCAGCAACTGTGACTGATACAGACGGACCTACAACAACTGTGACTGACACAGACGGACCTACAACAACTGTGACACAGACGGACCTGCAACAACTGTGACTGACACAGACAGACCTACAACAACTGTGACTGACACAGACGGACCTACAACAACTGTGACTGACACAGACGGACCTACAACAACTGTGACTGACACAGACGGACCTACAACAACTGTGACTGACACAGACGGACCTACAACAACTGTGACTGACACAGACGGACCTACAACAACTGTGACTGACACAGACGGACCTACAACAACTGTGACTGACACAGACGGACCTACAACAACTGTGACTGACACAGACGGACCTACAACAACTGTGACTGACACAGACGGACCTACAACAACTGTGACTGACACAGACGGACCTACAACAACTGTGACTGACACAGACGGACCTACAACAACTGTGACTGACACAGACGGACCTACAACAACTGTGACTGACACAGACGAACCTACAACAACTGTGAATGACACAGACGAACTTGTAATAATTAATCAAAATAATTATTTTTAACAATTTTGCTTGAGTTTATCACTAAAACTTCAACATGTCAGATAAAGTTAAAGTTTAAATAAATCTGACAAACTGGGAGATACACCGAACTTTCATTTGCAAATTATTAAATCAAATTATATAAGAGAAACTTTTACATAAGAGAAACTTTTACATAAGAGAAACTTTTAGTGCTAGAATGTTTTACACTACACATCGTATTTATTGTTTTTGTTTTACTCGTGGCGAAGCGCGAAACCAATAGGGGTCATTTAGTGCCCGGGAAAAGGCAGGTAATCGGGTATGATCCCAGGAAGGGGAGGGGTAGCGCTAATTCCTCGGATTAAAAGATCTTCACCAGTATGGGGGATACTCAATAAAGAATTATATTAATGTTATTATAAAATAAAGATCTAAAACTGGATTAAGTTATCTTGATATTTTATTTTACTTATCAATATATTACGAAAGTTGACGACACAGGTTTATTTTGGTTTGTTAGGTTTAATATGACTATAAATATATATATATATATATATATATATATATATATATATATATATATATATATATATATATATATATATATATATATATATATATATATTCATATATAGTCATATATATATAAATATAAATATATACATTATATATGAGGCGGAGTTTGGGCTAATCAGTCCCTCAGCCTTGAGTCGATATAATCAGTCCACTCATTTACATTCCTGTCAGACACAGCAACATCTGGGCTCTTAATACAGGAAATTCTTCACTTACTTAACCTTTAGGCATCACATTTGAATTTGTCAAATGTGATACCACCTACGACTGGGGAAGAGGAAGGATGGGGTTGATGTGGTAGCTCTGCTTCCTTGAACTGACAGCCTTTCACCAGCTTCAGGGCACCAGTCTCTTAGGAACTTCTAGCCAGTAGGCATCATTGTATCCAATATTCACCGTGTCTGTAAGAAGAAGCACCAGTACATCCAACATGTCTGCAACAAGAGGCACCAACACATCCAACATGTCTGTTACACAAAGACCTTCACTCCAGAAGACGCCATGTTCATGCAAATCCAACGAGAGTACTATCTAAGATAACGAAATTGTTACTCCATCCATCTGGTTGTGTCTCATTACCAGACAATAACACAGGTTCCCCCGCCACAAGTAATGTTTATCTTGTCCAACGACCATTACTCTCCGCTGGAGTATTGAGTTCTCTCATTCTCTCTGCTTGGTTCTCCTCTCTAGGGTGTTAATTGCCGGGGTCTACTTATCATGTGTGTTTGTCATGCAGAGTTTTCTCCTTGCCTCTTCCCTCTCCGCTTCTGTTTGATATTATATTTACAGTCATTACCCCTTCTTCATACGTCCTCACAAATTGCTTTCAATTTGACCCATAACGAAGAATTGAAAATTCTTCACGCAATTTTCTTCCTTTTCTCCCCTTTCTTTCCCTATATACTCCTCTTTCTCCTGCTGTTCCTCTCTTACTTTTATCCACCTGCTCCCTCCACCTGCTCCCTCCTCCTCCTCCTCCTCCTCCTCCTCCTCTTCCATAATTAACGCTTGGGTCAACATTACCATAAACTGCAGTTCTGTTTAATAAGCAACTTGTGTAATATTCTTGCTGTTGTTTTCCTTCAATATTATTTATTTTGCTTTGCATATTTGAGGAAGGGGGAATATGATGTGGTTACAGTTTGTCTATGTCTGTTAGTGTGCGTGTCTGTACGGCTGTAAGCCTACGGTGTGTATCTGAGTTTTGTTGTGCTCCTAACTGCGTGTCTGTCTCTGTATGTGTGTATGCGTGTTTGTGAGTCGTTGGAGTTTGCTACTCTATTAAAATAAAAACACGAAATCATTGCAATTGGGAATAATATTACCAAAGGATTGGAAACCTGAAACTCTTCCTTCTGTACACAAAATAAAGAACTCATTCTTATATATACACACACACACACACAAAACTCCTGTAGTATATGCAAAAATAAGAAAAATCATGCTTTGATATACAATATATTATACCTTTGCTCCTATATACAAACTAAGAAACTCTTATTTGT
Organism: Cherax quadricarinatus; assembly: GCF_038502225.1. NCBI lineage: Eukaryota > Metazoa > Arthropoda > Malacostraca > Decapoda > Parastacidae > Cherax > Cherax quadricarinatus. The sequence continues at coordinate 4,214,092 of NC_091330.1, read as the reverse complement.
ATATACTTTAAGGTGGTCAGTGAGTATTAGTTATACGGCGTCGTATAACGAAGCAATTCGTCCTTACAGCCCCAAAACACTTTACAATCATTACGGATTTATCAATTACATGTGACATACGACTGCTGCTACTACTACTATTACTATTTCTACTACTACTTCTATTATTATTATTATTATTATTATTATTATTATTATTATTATTATTATTAATAATAATAGTGACAGTCATTCGAGTTATTCTTGCATGGTGTACCCATGACAGCTGCGAGAGGCAGAAAGTGTCGTCACTGTCGTCAGATATAAACTCACAAGGTACACATGATTTTCTTTTACTTGAACAACGTTTCTCCCTCTGTGAATGGTAGAAAATACCGATAGGTATGTGACTAAGTCAATATGCTGTTTATGGTATTTTACTGAGAAAACGTCTCGTCCAATAGGGACTTCATCTATTGTCGAAATTATTCAAATATCTCAGTGGTAAAATGCCTTGTTGACAAACGTTTCGCTCTGTGTGGAGCTTTATCAAGTTGTTATACCTTAATAAAGCTTGATGCAGAGTGAAACGTAGTCCCAATTCAAGTCTGGGCTGGTGTGTGTGTGTGTGTGTGTGTGTGTGTGTGTGTGTGTGTGTGTGTGTCCAAGACTTCTTCAGCAGGAACAAATGTATCCAAGACTGCTGCAACAGGAACACACGTGGTGTCCAAGACTGCTGCAGCAGTAATACCCGTGTCCAACAGTGTTGTAGCAGGAACACACAGGTCCGAAACACCGTGTGCTACATTCGGGTCATCAAAGGTGTCGCCTTAATGGTTCAGTGGTTCCCTGCTGCCAGGGCTCCTGTTTGTATATAGTTAGATTATTGTGGGGAACACGGGTTAATTTGCCTATTGTCACCAGCACGAGTTGCCGCCTGCCTGTGGGAGTTAAGAGGATTCCTGGGACGTGGAGCAGAGTGAGAGGGAGATGCAAGGGTAGAGGGAGAGTTTAATACCGGTCGTGGGAGGTGGAATTCAGTACAGGTCGTTGGAAGTGAAATACATTAGAGGTCGTGGGAGGTGGAATGCAGTAGAGGTCGTGGGAGGTGAAACATTAGAGGTAGTGGGAGATGGAAGGCAGTACAGGTGTAGGTGAGGTAGGAGGGAGCGAGAGAGTACAACTAAGGTTTAGGGAGATGAAAGGGAGAAGAAATAACAGTTTGCTGGCTGAGACTGAGGAGGAAATAGAGAACAGTGTTTGTCCAAGGAAATACAGCTGCAAGGAATGATGGAGTGAAGGAGTGAATGTGTCGTAGAGTGGAAAGGAAGATGTGTGTGTGTGTGTGTGTGTGTGTGTGTGTGTGTGTGTGTGTGTGTGTGTGTGTGTGTGTGTGTGTGTGTGTGTGTGTTTCATAAAAAAATTATGAATTACCATGTTATTACCCACTGTGTGTATGATCGCCGTGGAACTCAGCATCCACTGCGTGTAATTATACGAATATTTATTGTGTTTTTCTGTGTATCCTTGCAGATCCGGGCCCACTGTGTGTACCCCTGCGGCTGTGGCACTGTGCCGGAGTGCGGACCAGGAGTTCCTCTGATACGGGACGGGTGTGACTGCTGCCTACAGTGTGCCAGACAGGCAGAGGAACCCTGTGACGGTGCCACTCTGTGCGATGCTTCAAAAAACCTCACGTGCGTCTACAACACCACCCAGGACCTCACGGGTATCTGTCAAGGTGAGTCCTGTGTTTACGTACCAAATATCACCTCACTGGTACCTGTCAAGGTGATCCTTGTGTGCTTATTCCACGCTCCATCTCTGTCAAGGTGAGTTCTGTGTTTACGTACCAAATATCACCTCACTGGTACCTGTCAAGGTGATCCTTGTGTGCTTATTCCACACGCCACCTCTGTCAAGGTGAGTCCTGTGTTTACGTACCAAATATCACCTCACTGGTACCAGTCAAGGTGATCCTTGTGTGCTTATTCCACGCGCCACCTCTGTCAAGGTGAGTCCTGTGTTTACGTACCAAATATCACCTCACTGGTACCTGTCAAGGTGATCCTTGTGTGCTTATTCCACGCGCCACCTCTGTCAAGGTGAGTCCTGTGTTTACGTACCAAATATCACCTCGCTGGTACCAGTCAAGGTGATCCTTGTGTGCTTATTCCACGCGCCACCTCTGTCAAGGTGAGTCCTGTGTTTACGTACCAAATATCACCTCACTGGTACCAGTCAAGGTGATCCTTGTGTGCTTATTCCACGCGCCACCTCTGTCAAGTTGAGTCCTGTGTCTTCATGGGAGATACAACTGAACAGAGGTAGTAAGTTGACCTTTGTTTTATAAAACGTCGTTTTCGAAAGCTTTATCATGATAAACCTCTTATTGAGCGAGTTCTCATTTGTTTTAGTGTTGTCTTGTTCTGTCTACATGTCTCTGAGGCTTGTTCTGTCTACATGTCTCTGAGGCTTGTTCTGTCTACATGTCTCTGAGGCTTGTTCTGTCTTCATGTCTCTGAGGCTTGTTCTGTCTACATGTCTCTGAGGCTTGTTCTGTCTACATGTCTCTGAGGCTTGTTCTGTCTACATGTCTCTGAGGCTTGTTCTGTCTACATGTCTCTGAGGCTTGTTCTGTCTACATGTCTCTGAGGCTTGTTCTGTCTACATGTCTCTGAGGCTTGTTCTGTCTTCATGTCATCGACGCTTGCTATGTCTACATGTCCTTGAGGTTTCTTATGAATACATATCATTGAAGCTTGCCCTGTCTACATGTCCTTGAAGCTTACCCTGTCTGCATGTCCTTGAGGTTTCTTATGAATACATGTCATTGAAGCTTACCGTGTCTACATGTCTTTGCTTTTCTAAACTGAGTTTCTTTTCTTTTTTTTTTTTTTTTTTGCTGCTAACGCCTAAGTCAATTATTGTTTATCCTTGTTATTCAACATATTCTCTCAGGATCCGATTTAATACACAAGCTCAGATATTTTAATTTCAATTATTCTCTCAGGATCCGATTTAATACATATGCTCAGAGATTTTTATTTTCAATTAGTGTGTCCACTTTTAACTATTTTCCCCTGAACCATCATTATTAATAAACTTAGAACCTGTTTCCAGTGAACTCTGAAATGTTGTGCAGAACAGTAGGTTCTCATTGGGTAAACTGTTATTGTTCTTCACTGAATATTTCTCCTGACGTACTCACCGCGAGGTGAGTTGTTAGGTGAGTTGATAATTTAGACACATGTGCAGCCTCTTGCACTATTGATCTACTTCCACCTGTGGATTTGTCCAAGGTGATACCGCCTACAACTGCTTCACCTTACCTGTCTGCAATATATAAGCCACTTCTTCGTACATATGCTGTATTCATATCATGACTGATGGACTGTTTACATCGACTCCAGGCTGAGGGACTGATTACCTGAATCTCCTTACGATCTTCACTGTTCTTTGTACTGGACTGATGAAGCCCCTGTGGGGCGAAACGTTTCCACAATAAAGATACCCAAGTGTTGCACATGTTTATCAACTTATCGGTTCTCTGAACCATTTATCTACAGCGAGTTGAGTGCCGACGCAACGCTACATGTAGTGTGTGTTGGTAACTTCTCCTCGCTTGTCGTTTATCGCTGGTCAGAGTTGCTGGAGCATTCTCTGGCTGCAGCTTAACTTTCTGTCTCTGTGTTCACTCTTATCTACGAAAGTTGGAAGATGATTGCCAACTTTTCCTCAGCACAAGATTTCTATTTTTAAGAAAAGCAAACAAATTATTATATTCTCTTATAATGTTATGGTATTTTATTTGGTTCTAATTCTTCCTTAACCATCATTTAGTATATATATATATATATATATATATATATATATATATATATATATATATATATATATATATATATATATATATATATATTGTACGTATTTGCTAAAGTTGCTCTGTTTGTATAAGCTACTTAGGTTATCTTAAGGGTGGTTAGGTTAGGTTAGGTTAGGTTAGGTTAGGTTAGGTTAGGTTAGGTTAGGTTAGGTTAGGTTATCTTAAGGGTGGTTAGGTTAGGTTAGGTTAGGTTAGGTTAGGTTAGGTTAGGTTAGGTTAGGTTAGGTTAGGTTAGGTTATCTTAAGGGTGGTTAGGTTATATTAACGTCAGATAATTACTTAAAAATTATAAAATATAACATTACTAATAAATGCAATAATACATATCCATCGTCGCTTCACAGACGTTCTTCAGCTGAGGTAAAATCCAAACGCTTGCTTAGGATTAATTTTCTTTCGTATGGATTATTTTCTTTAAGTGAGCTAGAGTCTGCGTCTTACAAGTCACAGTCACGGTTTTAAGAGCTTCACCACATACATAAGTTTTACAAGTTTCATTACTACATTGATATGCTTCGGACGGATTAGTAATCGATTTAGTTTTAGTTAAAGTTGAGGAATAAGGTAAGTTCATTTATGCCAAAACGAATATTTACAGACACGAATAAATTAACAAAAAATATCCGTAAGTGACAAGTCTCTAAAATATCGAAGTATCCTCTCTCGATATTTTTTCTCTCATTTACCCGTCATTAAATATCTATCCTGATCTAGATTATGGGAGCCTCAGCTGAGTCATTAGCCACTCGGAGGAGCAAAGTTAGGCCATTATCTGACAACCGATAAGCCAGAGATCGCCTCCGACTGTTAGGATTCATCTTAAGGATTAGGGAGAACTTGAGACTGAACATCCATGGCAGGATTTTTGACCTCAGCGCTGCTGATAGTGTCATGTCCTGGCTTACTAAATGATGGTAAAACTTCCGAGTTGTTTTATGAATTACCAACATCACTTGTGTATCAGTGCCGGACCCTCTCGGAAAGTTTTTTTCTTTTTTTTGATGGGCTCGTGAGTGGACGTACCCACATCCTTGCTGGCACTGACTGGATGAAGCCACATCCCTGCTGGTACTGACTGGATGAAGCCACACCCTTGCTGGTACTGACTGGATGAAGCCACATCCCTGTTGGTACTGACTGGATGAAGCCACACCCTTGCTGGTACTGACTGGATGAAGCCACATCCCTGTTGGTACTGACTGGATGAAGCCACACCCTTGCTGGTACTGACTGGATGAAGCCACACCCTTGCTGGTACTGACTGGATGAAGCCACATCCCTGTTGGTACTGACTGGATGAAGCCACATCCCTGTTGGTACTGACTGGATGAACCCACACCCTTGCTGGTCTTGACAGGTTGAAGCCACATCCCTGTTGGTACTGACTGGATGAAGCCACACCCTTGCTGGTAATGACTGGATGAAGCCACACCCTTGCTGGTACTGACTGGATGAAGCCACACCCTTGCTGGTACTGACTGGATGAAGCCACATCCCTGTTGGTACTGACTGGATGAAGCCACATCCCTGTTGGTACTGACTGGATGAACCCACACCCTTGCTGGTCTTGACAGGTTGAAGCCACATCCCTGTTGGTACTGACTGGATGAAGCCACACCCTTGCTGGTAATGACTGGATGAAGCCACACCCTTGCTGGTACTGACTGGATGAAGCCACACCCTTGCTGGTACTGACTGGATGAAGCCACATCCCTGTTGGTACTGACTGGATGAAGCCACACCCTTGCTGGTCTTCACAGGCTGAAGCCACATCCCTGCTGGTCTTCACAGGTTCAAGCCACATCCCTGCTGGTCTTCACAGGTTGAAGCCACTTCCCTGCTACTCCTTGCCCACTGCAGTCAACTCGCCTGAAAACTTTCTCCTTTGGCATAAAAGATCGTTGGCTTCTGACGTTATTAAACACTCATACTTACTGTGTTATGGTGTTACTGTCACGCTCCCGTTACTGACAACAGTGACGTTAATTTTTTTTGTGTTAATGAACACAGCGATATCACTCCCTTGTGTGACTGGAGACAGTGATGTCACTCTCTTGTGTTACTGAAAACAGTGATGTCAATCTCTTGTCAAAAGATACTCCTTGTCTCTGCTAGGATGGGCCTGGCGTAAGTTGTGTACAAAATCCTAAAAGGTTTTTGGTTAAGGTTCCTGAAGGCTACAGCTTACATAAGTTATGCGGTTTATGTGGCTTTAGCGGTGATACCTGTATTTATAACCTCCCTGTCTGTATTCCGTATTCGAGCTTCCTCACCCTTCAACAAATTCCTCGACGCTACATTTATTTAGATTGAATTCCAGCAGCCACTTACTTGCCCACCCATCCTTGTAACATATCTAAATCTTACTGGAAATCCTCGCTGTCCTATCTTGTTCTTAATATTTTACATTATCTACAAAACGACGAATAGGATTCGATCCCATCCGGCAAGTCATTTACTGATGTAATAAAAAGTAACGGCTCAAATGCTGATCCTTAAGGGACATGTGAAGGCTTACTCAGCCCTGTAACAACTTCAGACAGTATTACCAAGGCTGGCTCCTCCTCAGGAAAATTAATGAATAGAAAAAGAAATAATTCACAAAGATAAACACTTTATTATTTATTAAAGCAAACATAAAACAGGGAAACATGAAAGGTATATCCTATTGGAAAGAAAAATGAAAAATGAAATGAAAAAAAATGACATTTGAACTCAACGCTAATATATATATATATATATATATATATATATATATATATATATATATATATATATATATATATATATATATATATATATATATATTGATAATGGGGTGTCTGGTGGAGGTTGACACCGTCTTGTAGAAATCGTAGCCGTTGCTGATGATGTGGGGGGGGGGGTTGCAGGTGTTGGTGACAACCCAACGGCTCGTTCTTCACCGAGTATAACCGTGAATAATCAGTCCAGATGACAGGAAAGCAGGTTCTTTACCCCTGCAATGATGAGGGGTTACGTCCAGCGATGGCATACATGTACACAGGTAAGTAGATACAACATGGGACGTCTCAGGACTTCAGTCTGTCTCCATCAATTCTTCTCGTTGGTTGGCAGGTGACCCAATCTGTCATTCCAAGTTGTAAAGAGAGACAGGTTACCCACTGCTTAACAAATCACTCTCCATGATAAGTACAATACCTAAAAGATGTGGTAATTATTAAAACCTTTAAGAGATGTCAAGGCTGAAAGGACTAAGTTTATTATTGGTCAAAAGTGAAGCTTTCAACCAATAAGTCCACTAAAATATGAGCAGGCGTGTACTTACAGTAGTGCTGGGAGCTGTGAGTCGAGTGATTACTGTTTGACCGGAGCCCCACACGTCACCTTTCGGGGGGGGGGAGAAAAGGGGGGGATAGCGGGAGCTAGACTTACCCTACCTTAACAAGCAGCCGGCAATCAAACTATCACTTTCGGGGTGGGGGAAAAAGGGGGAGGATAGCGGGAGCTAGACTTCCCTTACCTTAACAAGTAGCCGGCAATCAAACTATTGTTACCATGTACTTGCTCGATACTCCTATCTGTTGAACTTTTCCCTCACAGGACACCAATTTTAACTTGAATCCAACTGAACACTTCCCTCGTGCTGTCACGCCTTGTCTTCTGTATTTCAGTTACTAAAGAACAAAAAAGGCACAATACCGTGACTGGAACAATACACAAATAATCAGCACATAGAGAGAAGCTTACGACGACGTCTCAGTCCTACTTGGACTATTTACAAAGTCACATTAACACAACAGAGGGAGCCAGTATCCCTCTCTCTGTGTGATTTTGTAAATAGTCCAAATCAGACTGAATCGTCGTAAGATTCTCTCTCCAACGTGCGGGTTATTTGTGTATTTCAGATACTCGTTGATCCATTGTATGACGTCTCTTGTTATCCCTTCTCGATGTTAAAGCTTGTGGATCAATTCAGGAATATGTAATCTTCCCATCCTTGTCCTTATTGTTTCATTTCAGCAACTCTGTCCTAGAAGTCCAGCAAGTTGGTTAAACAGGATCTACCATCTCTGGTGGTCAAGTGTTCTTCTCGTGTAATGTTCTCCATTACTTTGGAAAGGATGTAAGACAGTGATATTGGTGCTAGTTTAGTGCCTTCTGCCTGTTCCCTTTAAGCACTAGCAATGCATCAGGTAGCCAAATTTTAACTATTCAGGAGCTGTCTAGTATTTAGTGGCTTGTTGAAGTGTTTTTGTGTGTGTGTGTGTGTGTGTGTGTGTGTGTGTGCGTGTGTGTGTACTCACCTATTTGTACTCACCTATTTGTGGTTGCAGGGGTCGAGTCATAGCTCCTGGCCCCGCCTCTTTGCTGATTGCTACTAGGTCCTCTCTCTCCCTCTCTTTATCATACCTCGCCTTAAAACTATGTATGGTTCCAGCCTCCACTACGTCACTTTCTAGGCTCTTCCACGGCCTGAATACTCTATGACTGAAGAAATACTTCCTAACATCCCTTTGATTCATCTGAGTCTTCAACTTCCAATTGTGACCTCTTGTGTCTGTGTCCCGTCTCTGGAACATCCCGTCTTTGTCCACCTTGTCTATTCCGCGCAGTGTGAGTGTGTGTGTGTGTGTGTGTGTGTGTGTGTGTGTGTGTGTGTGTGTGTGTGTGTGTGTGTGTGTGTGTGTGTGTTACTAACGTGTCTGTGTGTGTGTTTGCAGAGGTACTGCCGGCCAGATGCAGCGTCAACAACCGCACCTTCGATGACGGTGAATCCTTCAATCTCGACTGTCGCACCCAGTGTACCTGTCAGGTGAGTCCTCCCTTGTACCCTTGTACTCGTCGGATGAGTCCTCCCTTGTACTTGTCAGATGGGTCCTCTCTTGTATCTCTCAGGTTAGTCTCTTTTGTACCTGTCAGGCGAGTCCTCCTTGATATGTTCATTATATATATATATATATATATATATATATATATATATATATATATATATATATATATATATATATATATATATATATATATATATATATATATATATGTAAATGCTTCACATTTAGAAGCATTTACACCTTACTCGACCACTGGTACAATATAGTGACATTTACCGTGATCAATGGAGGGTAAATCTGCATGCTGATTCTGCATGACCTTGAACCACCTGTGTACTTCTCCGTATGCTGATCATTCATACTACATGGCACCTCCAACACTAAGCATAGTGCACAGTGTCTTAAACTGCAGTATTACTGTGGGTCATCCAGGGTTAATCACTCTTCGGTTAATACAAAAATCCCAGTAAAGTCTTCAGTGGAATATTATGTCTTTATGAGTTCCACACTCATTTATAATACTCCAAATCCACGTATTTTGTGCTAACAACAAGTAAACTTCATGACCCAGTGTTCTCTCCCTCATAGTTCACTACACACTCCCCCGACCACTACAGTCTACCCCGTAGTTCACTACACACTCCCCCGACCACTACAGTCTACCCCGTAGTTCACTACACACTCCCCCGACCACTACAGTCTACCCCGTAGTTCACTACACACTCCCCCGACCACTACAGTCTACCCCGTAGTTCACTACACACTCCCCCGACCACTACACTCTACCCCGTAGTTCACTACACTCTCCCCCGACCACTACAGTCTACGCCGTAGTTCACTACACACTCCCCCGACCACTACAGTCTACCCCGTAGTTCACTACACACTCCCCCGACCACTACAGTCTACCCCGTAGTTCACTACACACTCCCCCGACCACTACACTCTACTCCGTAGTTCACTACACTCTCCCCCGACCACTACAGTCTACCCCGTAGTTCACTACACACTCCCTCGACCACTACAGTCTACTCCGTAGTTCACTACACACTCCCCCGACCACTACAGTCTACCCCGTAGTTCACTACACACTCCCCCGACCACTACAGCCTACCCCGTAGTTCACTACACACTCCCCCGACCACTACAGTCTACCCCGTAGTTCACTACACACTCCCCCGACCACTACAGTCTACCCCGTAGTTCACTACACACTCCCCCGACCACTACAGTCTACCCCGTAGTTCAGTGTTCTGTTCCCAGCGAGTATAAATTTCTTTCCTATTCGCCTGGGACCCTGTTTCTCTCCTCTAAATCTTTATATGCTGCACCAAAATTCCATTTAGTGTTTTCTGTCTTCACGTATTGACCATTGACCTTATTTAATGCTCTGGGTCATCCACTATTTCAGTTACACCATGAACATTTAATTCTGGCTATTGATCTATATTCTATAACTTCACAAGCATACCTTACGTAACCTCTGTGGTCTTGCATATGTCCCCATTACCTCCTTATGTTGCTCTGTGACCTCATATATGTTGCTCTGTGACCTCACATATTGCTCTTTGACCTCGTACATTTCTTTGGGATGTCCTATATTGGTTTTTAAAATCGTTTATTGACCTGTGACATATATTGCTCTGAGACTTCATATTTTTGACAGCATATATTTGCTCTGTGACTTAATTTGCAACATTGTGACCCTTGTGATGAATGGTTTGAAAAACCGACAATTTGAAGATTGAGACACTTATGCAACATATGGGAATCTTTACTCAGGAAACGTTTCGCCACACAGTGGCTTCATCAGTCCAATACAAAGTAGAAAGGCGAAAGATTCCTATATGTTGCATAAGTGTCTCAATCTTCAACTTGTCGGTTTTTCAAACCATTCATCACAACTGTCAGACACTGCAGCATCATGGGATCTTGTTACAAAGAATTCTTCAACACTTGTCCAACCTTTGGACGAAGACCTACTTCGACTAGTGGATGATACCACTATGACCCCACCTCCTCCTGCTTCGCCTCACCTCACTGCAGTATATAAGCCACGTCTACGGCCCTATGCTGTACATTCTACAAGATTGATGGACTGAACACATCGACTCCAGGCTGAGGGACTGATTACCTCAAACTCCTCCTCTCCTTTCGCCTTTCTACTTTGTATTGGACTGATGAAGCCACTGTGTGGCGAAACGTTTCCTGAATAAAGATTCCCATATGTTGCATAAGTGTCTCAATCTTCAACATTGTGACCCCAATTATTCCGTGACATAGTATATTATCCTGTGACCTCATATATTGCTTCGTGACCTCATATACTGTCCTGTGATCTGATATATTGCTCCATACCTATAACTTGTGATCTTATAAAATTCCCTGTGACTTTTTATGACCCGGTGGCTCTCGTCTACAGAATGGAACGTACGCCTGCGTGTCGCTGTGCCCCAGTGAAAGCATCCTGCCCAGTGCCCAGTGCCACCACCCACACCTGGTAACAGTGCCAGGCCAATGCTGCAGGGAGTGGATGTGTGATACAGACCCAGGTCAGTGCCACCATGCAAGAACTACTAGTGCCAGTGACGCTTCTAGCCAACCTTCATAGAAATAGTAGTGCCATTTACATTTCTGGTCAACCTGGACAGAACTAGGAGTGCCAGTGACAGTTCTAGTCATCCTGGACAGAACTAGTGGTGCCATTAACTCTTCTAGATCTCAAGACTTGAACTAAGAGCATCTGTCTGGAAGTGACGCTGCTGGTTCTTAAGGTCAAAACTATGACTGCTAGTGACACTGCTAGTTCTTATGCTGAAAATCAGGAGTGTCAATAGTAATTTTGCTCTTCCTGAGGAATTCAGGTAATTATCACAGGTCTGTTCTAGTCAGTTCCAGGTCGTCGGTTATTATGACAGAGAGTTCTTAGCTTGTATATAAAGGTAGGAACCTTCAACCTAACCGTGTAAAACCCTTGTGTAAAGAGAGAGACGGAGAGAGAAAGAGAGAGAGACCTGTTGTCACATACTGACCTTCATATACCGCATGATCGTGCAGTATATAAAGGTCAATATGTGACAACAGGTGAAATATATTTGATAACAAATGAGAGCTCATAATGCACAAAGGCTTATTCTGTAGACGCTCAGGAAGATCTGTAAACATAACCAGTTGAGCTCAGCAGAGGTGTGGAGCACCACTGCACCACCACCACTGCCTAGCACCAAGGGAATCAAGCAGCTGAGCTCAGCAGAGGGGTGGAGCGCCACTGCACCACCACCACCTAACACCAGGGGAATCAAGCAGCTGAGCTCAGCAGCTGAGAGCGCCAACTCCCGACAGCTGCCTCGTACTAATTCTTATATTGAGGACTTGATAGAGGCGAAGTTGGGCCACAAAGCATCTCTGGAGAGGCACTTTTGTAAGGAACTCTTAGTGGAAGTTTGGCAACCCCTTCCCCCTTTCCCCTGTCCCCCCTCCTCTCTCTTCCCCCTTTCCTCTCTTCCTCCCCTTCTCCTTATCCTCCCACCCTGGGCACGCGTGAGCTGGTGTGTCTGCCTTGGCATGCTGATGGCTTGCTCCTACGAGATCCTCTGGAAATGCCCTACTGGTTAGGGGGGAACAAAACAGGGAACAAAACCTTCTCCTTCCCGCCTGTCCAGTGGGTAAACCTCCACTGGGAAAACCCTGTGAAGAAATACCCCCTTAACTAGCACGCAAACTTAAGGATCCCCACTGGGAATACCCCAACTTGAGGGAAACCCCATAGGGAACACCCATTTAAGATAGCCCATTAGGAATACACCACTGGAGAAGCCCCAGGGGTTGAAACCCTCACTGGGCCCACTCACAGGGAGAGGTCCAGTTGAACCATCGCGAATGAGAGTGTAAAACAGAGCCCTGGATAGGGTTCTCACAATAGTTTGGAAATTTGAACCGAGATCTTCGTGTAAGTAAACAGCGTGACGCCCATGATTTTTGTAGGTAAGATACACTTGGCAGAACTGTTTTTAAATGGGGACTGAGTTTCCATCCGTTAATATCTTTATCAAGTAGTAACAACTGTAACAGACTGCAACGTTGTTTTCAAAATGCCTATTTCGCAAGATGTAGGATCGCCATGTTACTGAAACACTTCGAAAGAAAAAAATAAGCACTACGACAACGATAACGGAACCAAGCAGATTGTTTATTGTGTATTTCACGTTGAGAACAAAAATTACATATATGTATAGATAGATAGTATTGACATACAAATGTAGCAATAAAATCAATAAGAGATGGAGCGTGACAGATCTCTTGAAGCAGCAAGATAATGACGGGGAAGAATACTCCTTGAGCTAACAAGGAGTTGTTTGAAGAGGGGTGTGAGGAACACTAAGGAGAAGAGAGAGAGAGAGAGAAACGCTAAACTCATAAGGAATATATAGTGCTTGGGAAATATGAGGTAATTTTTAGATTGATGCGGAGGGCAGAATAGCCCCAATTCTTTACATGAAGAACCTTCAAGAGTGTCAGGGCACTGCCCGTGAAGGAAGCTTAATGATGAACAGTTTAGTCTCAGGAGGCGGTGGAGGTGAAGGTAGTGGTAGTGGTAGTGATAGTGGTAGTGGTAGTGGTAGTAGTAGTGGTAGTGTTATTGGCTGTGGTGGCGACTGTTCCTGTTTGTAATGTTGTGTTTTATAGTCGGGCACTAGTGGTGTTTGTGATGGTGGTGGTTGTTGCTAGTAGTAGGAATGTTTGCGGGGGGGGGGGGAGTTGCGGGGGGGTGGTGGTTGTTGCTGGTGGTGGTGGTTGCTGCTGCTGGTGGTTGTTGCTAGTAATGGGAATGTTTGTGGGGGGGGGGAGTTGGGTGGTGGTGGCTGTTGTTGCTGGTGGTGGTTGTTGTTGTTGGTGGTGGTGGTTGTTGTTGGTGGTGGTGGTTGTTGTTGGTGGTGGTGTTGCTTGTGGTAGGAGAAGTGTTGGCGGTGATGACTATCACGTTGATGTTGTTGGTTTGGTTATATTGTTAATTGTAAAATTGTTATTGGTGGGGAAGCTTCAGTAATGACGTTGTTGGTGTAGGAGAGGTGGTGGTGGTGGTGGTGGCGGTAGTAGTAGTGGTGCTAGTGGAGGTGGTGGAGCGCCAAGCACTAACACACACACACACACACACACACCAGCTGCACCGCGCCTATAACTTCCTCCCGACCAATGGACACAAAATTTATGGCTGGCGATATCAACAGAGCAATAAAACATCGCCATCCTCGTTTGTTACATTTTTCCAGGACTGATGGCACACTGTATTCACCAAAGGTGGCGTTAATGGCTCCACTGATGTGACAGATGGGGCTCAGGTGGTTGTTTCCACTCATGTGACATATGTTACCAAGATGGTTGTGGCCCCTCTGATGCAAAAGGCGGTACGCAAGCTGGTTATGGTGTGATCTGAAGGATGGCAGGCAGGTGGTTACGGTACTGATGTGATAGTACGCAGGTGGTTACGGTGCCGAGAACAAAAAAGGAGAGGAAAGGAACATATTAAATTACGCGAGAGACAACTAAGAAAGGATGATAGACTTTCTGCATGCAGAACATTAAAAATATTGGTAATGGAGGAAGAAAGAGAAGTTAAGAAAATTACGGCGATCCCAGAAAAAAAGTGCTAGGAGGTGGATTATTATTATTATTATTATTATTATTATTATTATTATTATTATTATTAATATATTTAAGGGGAAGCACAAAGCCCTCAGGGATCATGCAGTGCCTGTGGAATGGGATGAAATCAGGGTTGAAATCAGCTAGCATATACTGTGACCTACAGTCACACAAAACACTCAGGACACAGCAAGTAGAGGTGGCAGCTCGTAGAGTTCCTGAAGGTGGAAGAAATGACCATCACTGAAAGTAGAAGAGGCAGTTCGCAGAGTCAGTCGTTTATCCAAAAATGTGGAAAGGTAAAGACGAAGGAGACGCACTACAGCTTGCATAAACTACAGAAAGAAAAAACTAACTGTTAGGAGGCAGGAGAAAATAGAGGCAGAAGATGTAGAAAGGAATATTTACCTATGAGAATGAGAGGAGAAGCGGCTGCAGCAATTTGAGAATTATAAGTCTACAAACGCTAAATCAAAATGAAAATGGCAAATCCACGTCAAATAAAAAGGAGGAGAGATTATGTGTTACGGCAAAGAAACATTTAAGAAAACGATTTTTTTTTATATATATTAAAATCCAGGTTTTATTCCCTGGACCTCAGCAATGAGAGTCGCTTCTCTCACCGCTGGGCAAGGGCGACAGTTATAAGACAGTTATAAGAAAACGGAATAGAAGATGAGAACCAATTAAGAATAACTAGCCAAAATGTCTTCATAAGCTTCTCTCTCCTATGTGCGGGTTATTTGTCTATTCAGGTATTCCGTTCAAGGTTCATCAGCTACGTTGGCTTCAAAGTTTTTTTTTTTTTTACAGGTAAAAATGGTTATAACAGACCATAATTTTTAAAGGGGTGGACCGGTAAGCCAGCGGATGGCCTCGGTCAGATGACCAAAAGCTCCAACGACGGGTCATCATCTGACTAAGACCCGCGTCAGGAAACACTTGTCCTGTTTCCTGATGAACCTTACCTAACCTAACCTTCAAAGGTTTCGTTCCAGAAAACATAGCTGGAGTAACTATCACTTGGGTATTGCCCCTTTCACCACCCAGTGAAAGGGGACACATGGTTCTAGCCGCATGGGAACACTACTAATTTCCTGCTGTCCGTCAGTATCCGATAAGCCGAAAGGGAGTCTGTCAGCCGGCTCTAATGCAGGAAGTGATCAGCTTAACCTCCAGAGCATGAGACGTTTCCAGTATATATGTCCTCGTTCTTGGTCGGACACTTTATGGTATTTTGTCAAATATTTTTTCATATATATAAGGAGACCCAATCCATTGAAGCCCAGCCCAACTCCATCTAAAGTATCCTAAATAGGTTGGTTAGCTAGTTGGTATGTTAGGTTTAAAGCCTACTGACTGCACGAAGTTTGGAAAAAAATAGAGCCACTAGGTTATAAATTGTCATAGCATGGAAAACTTACAGAAAGAGGAGGACAGCAGGATAAAAAAAAAACAGAAATACTAGTAAGGTTGCATTTCACATTTATTGTAGAGTTGGTCCAGAAGAAACCTGAGTGAGAGGTCATTCATAATAAAACCTTACTCTCCACCAATCGCTTGCCTCTCACACGTTTGGGTAATACCTGTCATCCTACATGTATACCCTTGGTTAAGAATATTTTAGGCTCTAAGAAATAGATGATTAAACTCTAGGTGTGTATGTACTGATATATACACCTATTATATATCCATTACTGTTATCGATGCAAATACATAAACAAAAATATACCCCTCAAAATACAGCATATTTTTTGTTATATTAGGAGGGCACGAACAAGCGTTACTGTGACTCCATTCTAATGCTGCATCAAAGCAGCATGGGTCATCCAGCACAAGAGTGGATGGAAGCTCGATCCTCCGTCGGCTCTTCGTGGCTCTGGTTCTAATCAGTTCAGGTTGACGGAAAAGGCCGTCACTGTGACGGTATACCAATTAGAAAGAGTCGTTCCCGTTGCTATTTGTACCCGGCTCCATTAAGCTGGTGGTGTGGTGGATCATTAGGGAAACACAGTCATCTCTCCTATACTGCTGTCATGTCGAGAAACAACGAATAATTTGATATGCGTTACGAGAGAGAGAGAGAGAGAGAGAGAGAGAGAGAGAGAGAGAGAGAGAGAGAGAGAGAGAGAGAGAGAGAGAGAGAGAGAGAGAGAGAGAGAGAGAGAGAGAGATTTTAAAGGCATACAGGATTCTGTGTTCTACAGTGTTATTGACGTATGTTTAAGTATGCATTGACGTATGTGTTGACACACATGTACACATATGTATATTGTAGCCTCTGAGTCTCAAATATCGCATCAGCACCTAAAACGAAAAATGGCTAATGAACACTGGGTAACGAGGAGTGACTAACGAGCCATGGGTAACGGGTATCTCACCATCAGGTAAGACTGTGGGTCCCCAAGAGTAACTATCATCTCTCCCCCAGGTAAGGCTGTTGGACCTCCGGAGTGTGAGCGAGGGTCGGGAAAGTGGTCCAGGTGTTCACTACAGACTTGTGGCGCTGGTGTGTCTGTGCGTTGGTCCACTGACAACGCCCGCTGTCAGCTGGTCAACCAGACTCGTCTGTGTCAGCTGCGGCCGTGTCAGTACCCTCTTCAGCAGCAGCTGACGTCGCCACACCTCCAACCTGGAGCTCAACACCCAACCAGGAAACATCACATCAGGGTCAGTGATTATATATATATATATATATATATATATATATATATATATATATATATATATATATATATATATATATATATATATCTTTCTTTCTTTCAACACACCGGCCGTATCCCACCGAGGCGGGGTGGCCCAAAAGGAAAAACGAAAGTTTCTCCTTTTACATTTAGTAATATATACAGGAGAAGGGGTTACTAGCTCCTTGCTCCCGGCATTTTAGTCGCCTCTTGCAACACGCATGGCTTACGGAGGAAGAATTCTGTTCCACTTCCCCATGGAGGTAAGAGGAAATAAACAAGAACAAGAACTAGAAAGAAAATAGAAGAAAACCCAAAGAGGTGTGTATATATATGCTTGTACATGTATGTGTAGTGTGACCTAAGTGTAAGTAGAAGTAGCAAGACATACCTGAAATCTTGCATGTGAATGAGACAGATAAAAAAAAAAAAGACACCAGCAATCTTACCATCGTGTAAAACAATTACAGGCTTCAGTTTTACACTCACTTGGCAGGACGGTAGTACCTCCCTGGGCGGTTGCTGTCTACAAACCTACTACCTAGAATATATATATATATATGTATATATATATATATTTATATATATATAAAATATATATATATATATATATATATATATATATATATATATATATTTTATTATTTTTTTATTATCACACCGGCCGATTCCCACCAAGGCAGGGTGGCCCGAAAAAGAAAAACTTTCACCATCATTCACTCCATCACTGTCTTGCCAGAAGGGTGCTTTACACTACAGTTTTTAAACTGCAACATTAACACCCCTCCTTCAGAGTGCAGGCACTGTACTTCCCATCTCCAGGACTCAAGTCCGGCCTGCCGGTTTCCCTGAATCCCTTCATAAATGTTACTTTGCTCACACTCCAACAGCACGTCAAGTATTAAAAAACCATTTGTCTCCATTCACTCCTATCAAACACGCTCACGCATGCCTGCTGGAAGTCCAAGCCCCTCGCACACAAAACCTCCTTTACCCCCTCCCTCCAACCCTTCCTAGGCCGACCCCTACCCCGCCTTCCTTCCACTACAGACTGATACACTCTTGAAGTCATTCTGTTTCGCTCCATTCTCTCTACATGTCCGAACCACCTCAACAACCCTTCCTCAGCCCTCTGGACAACAGTTTTGGTAATCCCGCACCTCCTCCTAACTTCCAAACTACGAATTCTCTGCATTATATTCACACCACACATTGCCCTCAGACATGACATCTCCACTGCCTCCAGCCTTCTCCTCGCTGCAACATTCATCACCCACGCTTCACACCCATATAAGAGCGTTGGTAAAACTATACTCTCATACATTCCCCTCTTTGCCTCCAAGGACAAAGTTCTTTGTCTCCACAGACTCCTAAGTGCACCACTCACTCTTTTTCCCTCATCAATTCTATGATTCACCTCATCTTTCATAGACCCATCTGCTGACACGTCCACTCCCAAATATCTGAATACGTTCACCTCCTCCATACTCTCTCCCTCCAATCTGATATTCAATCTTTCATCACCTAATCTTTTTGTTATCCTCATAACCTTACTCTTTCCTGTATTCACCTTTAATTTTCTTCTTTTGCACACCCTACCAAATTCATCCACCAATCTCTGCAACTTCTCTTCAGAATCTCCCAAGAGCACAGTGTCATCAGCAAAGAGCAGCTGTGACAACTCCCACTTTGTGTGTGATTCTTTATCTTTTAACTCCACGCCTCTTGCCAAGACCCTCGCATTTACTTCTCTTACAACCCCATCTATAAATATATTAAACAACCACGGTGACATCACACATCCTTGTCTAAGGCCTACTTTTACTGGGAAAAAATTTCCCTCTTTCCTACATACTCTAACTTGAGCCTCACTATCCTCGTAAAAACTCTTCACTGCTTTCAGTAACCTACCTCCTACACCATACACTTGCAACATCTGCCACATTGCCCCCCTATCCACCCTGTCATACGCCTTTTCCAAATCCATAAATGCCACAAAGACCTCTTTAGCCTTATCTAAATACTGTTCACTTATATGTTTCACTGTAAACACCTGGTCCACACACCCCCTACCTTTCCTAAAAGCCTCCTTGTTCATCTGCTATCCTATTCTCCGTCTTACTCTTAATTCTTTCAATAATAACTCTACCATACACTTTACCAGGTATACTCAACAGACTTATCCCCCTATAATTTTTGCACTCTCTTTTATCCCCTTTGCCTTTATACAAAGGAACTATGCATGCTCTCTGCCAATCCCTAGGTACCTTACCTTCTTCCATACATTTATTAAATAATTGCACCAACCACTCCAAAACTATATCCCCACCTGCTTTTAACATTTCTATCTTTATCCCATCAATCCCGGCTGCCTTACCCCCTTTCATTTTACCTACTGCCTCACGAACTTCCCCCACACTCACAACTGGCTCTTCCTCACTCCTACAAGATGTTATTCCTCCTTGCCCTATACACGAAATCACAGCTTCCCTATCTTCATCAACATTTAACAATTCCTCAAAATATTCCTTCCATCTTCCCAATACCTCTAACTCTCCATTTAATAACTCTCCTCTCCTATTTTTAACTGACAAATCCATTTGTTCTCTAGGCTTTCTTAACTTGTTAATCTCACTCCAAAACTTTTTCTTATTTTCAACAAAATTTGTTGATAACATCTCACCCACTCTCTCATTTGCTCTCTTTTTACATTGCTTCACCACTCTCTTAACTTCTCTCTTTTTCTCCATATACTCTTCCCTCCTTGCATCACTTCTACTTTGTAAAAACTTCTCATATGCTAACTTTTTCTCCCTTACTACTCTCTTTACATCATCATTCCACCAATCGCTCCTCTTCCCTCCTGCACCCACTTTCCTGTAACCACAAACTTCTGCTGAACACTCTAACACTACATTTTTAAACCTACCCCATACCTCTTCGACCCCATTGCCTATGCTCTCATTAGCCCATCTATCCTCCAATAGCTGTTTATATCTTACCCTAACTGCCTCCTCTTTTAGTTTATAAACCTTCACCTCTCTCTTCCCTGATGCTTCTATTCTCCTTGTATCCCATCTACCTTTTACTCTCAGTGTAGCTACAACTAGAAAGTGATCTGATATATCTGTGGCCCCTCTATAAACATGTACATCCTGAAGTCTACTCAACAGTCTTTTATCTACCAATACATAATCCAACAAACTACTGTCATTTCGCCCTACATCATATCGTGTATACTTATTTATCCTCTTTTTCTTAAAATATGTATTACCTATAACTAAACCCCTTTCTATACAAAGTTCAATCAAAGGGCTCCCATTATCATTTACACCTGGCACCCCAAACTTACCTACCACACCCTCTCTAAAAGTTTCTCCTACTTTAGCATTCAAGTCCCCTACCACAATTACTCTCTCACTTGGTTCAAAGGCTCCTATACATTCACTTAACATCTCCCAAAATCTCTCTCTCTCCTCTGCATTCCTCTCTTCTCCAGGTGCATACACGCTTATTATGACCCACTTCTCGCATCCAACCTTTACTTTAATCCACATAATTCTTGAATTTACACATTCATATTCTCTTTTCTCCTTCCATAACTGATCATTTAACATTACTGCTACCCCTTCCTTTGCTCTAACTCTCTCAGATACTCCAGATTTAATCCCATTTATTTCCCCCCACTGAAACTCTCCTACCCCCTTCAGCTTTGTTTCGCTTAGGGCCAGGACATCCAACTTCTTTTCATTCATAACATCAGCAATCATCTGTTTCTTGTCATCCGCACTACATCCACGCACATTTAAGCAACCCAGTTTTATAAAGTTTTTCTTCTTCTCTTTTTTAGTAATTGTATACAGGAGAAGGGGTTACTAGCCCATTGCTCCCGGCATTTTAGTCGCCTCATACGACACGCATGGCTTACGGAGGAAAGATTCTTTTCCACTTCCCCATGGACAATAGAAGAAATAAAAAAGAACAAGAGCTATTTAGAAAAAGGAGAAAAACCTAGATGTATGTATATATATATATGCATGTGCGTGTCTGTGAAGTGTGACCAAAGTGTAAGTAGGAGTAGCAAGATATCCCTGTTATCTTAGCGTGTTTATGAGACAGAAAAAGAAGCCAGCAATCCTACCATCATGCAAAACAGTTACAGGTTTTTGTTTCACAGTCATCTGGCAGGACGGTAGTACTTCCCTGGGTGGTTGCTGTCTACCAACCTACTACCTACCTTTATATATATATATATATATATATATATATATATATATAAATATATATATATATATATATATATATAAATATATATATATATATATATATATATATATATATATATATATATATATATATATATATGTATATATATATATATATATATATATATATGTATATACATATATATATATATATATATATATATATATATATATATATATATATATATATATATATATATATATTATATATATATATATGTATATATATATATATGTATATATATATATATGTATATATATATGTATATATATATATATACGTATATATATACGTATATATATATGTATATATATATATGTATATATATGTATATATATATATATAATGTATATATATATATATGTATTATATATATATATATATATATATATATATATATATATATATATATATATGTATATGTATATATATATATATATATATATATATATATGTATATGTATATATATATATATATATATATATATATATATATATATATGTATATGTATATTATATATATATATATATATATATATATATATATATATATATATATATATATCACATTCGTGCGTTTGTCCTTTATTTTCGTCGACGCTCTCACTTGAAGTCAACCTCCTTGACACTTCCATTACAGTGTGGGTGTCGTGCTTGTGTGTTTATGGGGCCTTATGTTTACTCACTATCTGCCTCACAGGCATAGTTCACTTCTCTGCTCTTCACACCACCTTACCTCTTCTTCCTCGCCATCTTATACACATAGTCCATATCATATCCCGGATTTTTAATTGTTAAAACGCTGATATGTGTTCATTAACTGCACACATATATATGAAGAAAAATGATTAAAGTTCAGAGCTTTAGACTATGTAGAACTCTAGTCCGCTACACACACAATTATATATATATATATATATATATATATATATATATATATATATATATATATATATATATATATATATATATATATATATATATATATATAGTTTCATTATTAAATAAAAAATTATCTTGTGCTTTCTAGTACCACCCAGAAGCCTAACGTCTCTGTGTAATATCTAGTAACATCTAGAAGCGTAACTTTCTTTTCTAATGTCACCTAGATAACCCGCCCTACTGTGTACTACCTAGTGTAACCTAGAAACCTAAACCTTCTGTGTACTGTCTAATGTAGCCTAGAAACCTAACCTTGTTGTTTACCATTTAAATGTCCCCTAAAAACCAAACCCTCATGTGTAATATCCATTGTAACCTAAAAATCTATTTCCTCACTGTACTGTCTAACGTCACTTGTAATCTTACTTTTGTGTGTTATCCTCACCATCTAATATATTGTCTATTGTCACGTAGTAACATGACATATTAGTGCCGTTAGTAACTTGATCAGCTGTTATAGTATCTAGTGTTACTAGTAACGACCATCTAGTATAGTGTCTAGTGTTAATAGTAACGACCATCTAGTATAGTGTCTAGTGTTACTAGTAACGACCATCTAGTATAGTGTCTAGTGTTACTAGTAGCGACCATCTAATACAGTGTCTAATGTTACTAGTAGCGACCATCTAGTACAGTGTCTAGTGTTACTAGTAACGACCATCTAGTATAGTGTCTAGTGTTACTAGTAACGACCATCTAGTACAGTGTCTAGTGTTACTAGTAACGACCATCTAATACAGTGTCTAATGTTACTAGTAACGATAGTAAAGTAAAAGGACACAAGTGCTAGTACAGTGTCTAGTGTTACTAGTAAGGACCATCTAGTATAGTGTCTAGTGTTACTAGTAACGACCATCGAGTACAGTGTCTAGTGGTACTAGTAACGACCATCTAGTATAGTGTCTAGTGTTACTAGTAACGACCATCTAGTATAGTGTTACTAGTAACATGACTATCTAATATGGTGTTTAGTGTAACAATTAATGTGATTGTTGCTTTTACTGGCAGCGAGGACACACGTGTAAGGCAACGCAGAGACACGTCAACTGGGTGCGTCTCCGCGCTGGCTGGTGTGTGAGTGAACGTCGCTACCGACCCAAGGTTTGTGGCTCTTGTCCTGACCGCTGCTGCACCGTTCACACCTCCACCACCATCTCCATCGCCTTCCTCTGCCCGCTCCACGCCAACACCAACCTGCTGGCGGCCCCACACGCCGCCCACACCGGCTTGCCACTCCCACGCCCACGCCCAGATGCTCACCCACCCTCCACACGCTCCCCTAGCGTGTATGACATGATGGATGAGGGTCAGCCAGTAGAAGAGGCTGTACTCTCCTACCCACAGCGGTCACAACACCCTTACAAAGTTCAGAATGACGCTGACTTTACCTACGACAACTACCTGACCGATGACACTCGTCAGTACAACGACGACGACCTCGACGACGAACTTTTACTGGAACACGAGAACCTGACTGTGGAAGACGACGCTGAGTTCGACGACATAAAGAGCGACAATTACGAGATCGTTCACTATCAGGTGGAGTGGATATTAAGGTGTAAGTGTAGCCCTACTTGCGACACCCACGACCCTGCCTACGACACCCACCCACCACCCACAACGACCCAACATCCTGCAGAAACTCCCACGTAACCAGGAGGCGATGTGGAAAGTCTACTGCAGACATCGGCACTCATCGCAGAAGAAAAACAGAACCTCGTGCCTCCTGTGGTCAAAAACTCCTTCATATGTATCCCACAAACTAGAGATGATACATAAACGATGTTTCGATCCATTCTGAACCATTATCAAGGCGTGTATTTAATCTCAAAATTTGTGGGATAGTTGTGAATTGTTACAACCACTGTATTGAGACTCGCTCCTAGCAACCTGCGTTCCTCAGGTGAATTGTCCACTGATGAAATCAGAAACTGTGAGCAGTGATCATATATGTATATATGTCATGTGTGTTTGTGATTATGCTTGTGAACCAAATGTTTTTGGTATTTATGTGAGTTTGAATATATCTAAGAAGCACTGTATCATTGGAAAATTATATTTATGATGTAGTGATCAATGTTATATGTATAAATGTCGTGCCGAATACGTAAAATTGGTCAATTAGCAAGAACTCATTTAAAATTAAGTTCTTTCTATAATTTTCTCTTATACGTTTAAAGATATATATTTTTCACTTACGTTAATGTAAAAATTAATAATTTTGCACAAAAAAAAATTAGAAAAACCAACCTAACATTATAACAAGCGTAATTTGATTTAGCGTAATTGAACTAAATATATTTTAGTTAAGTTTACAGTAATTTAATAATAAAGAAGCACAATGAAATATATTTTTTTCGTTAGGTTCAGAATGATTTTTGCAAAATTATTGCATGCGCAAATTTTCGCTTGCCGTATTCGGCAAGAAGTACGTTGCTACTTAAGCCAAAATCGCAAGTTTTACCTATCGGCACGACATAAATATATATAACTGTGTATGAACCGTGTCACCAAGTGCAATTGTCGCTCCGAATATCTTCGAACATGCTACAATGGAAACTTAAAACCGGAGCTCTTCTCTTCTTTGCTGCTGAGTGTGTTGCAGACTGTTAGTGTTCCAAAGACTATCTCAGAGATGGTGTCTCAAGAACTTTGAGAGTCTCAAAGATTTTGAGTATCTCAGAGAATGTGATTGTTCCAGAAGTTGAAATACGTAACTAACCATCAAACTGGATGCGATGCTTGTCTAGTTTCGTCATTGTGCGGGTTAGTTGTGACTTGTTTCCAGCGACGGTATTGTGGGTTTGTTATGAATTGTTCCGGCTAAGATATTGCGGGTTAATTGTGAATTGTTCCATGCACCGTATCCTCATTTTTTTCCTCTCAGAATGAAATACACTGTTGAAATCTGGCAGCATCTCTCCTAAAATTAAAATACCAGTGCTCTCTATTTTATATCTATGTACTGACAATATTATCTCGCTCGTAGAGCTTATCAGTATTTAAATAAAGTCATCTGTACCATAGAAGAGCAACGTCAAGATGATCAAAATAAAAGTACGTTCATGAACTTTGTGTAGAAATGTCCAATCAGTGTGTGAGTAAATAATTAATACTGTTAGAGTGAGGATAATTACTAGCGTGATGACACTCTGCGGCCTGGGTGTGATTATTATTATTACTATTATTATTATTATTATTATTATTATTATTATTATTATTATTATCCTGCGTCCTTTCTGAATGGGAATTTATTTAATTTGTATGTATTATTTAAAGTTTCTTTTTGGGTAGATAACTTCAGTACTCTGAAAACATACAGCGCCTGAGGAATGGATCGATCCGATGGAGGGGCGATTAGCTCCAATTCCTCTAATCAAGAGCCCTTCACCAGCCTCAAAGAATCCCCACTGAAGGGGAAAATAGTGGATGAACCAGTATCAAGGGTCTCCCCGGACACCTTTGAAGAACTCGATGACCTTTGTAGATAAACATCATCATCGTCACTGCCCTGCCTGACATGTTCTAAGGCTTCTTAACGTTGTAGGGACCTTTCTTATAAGTCCCGGTGACCATTCTGACACATCCTGGTCTCTGATTGTACTTCTGACCCTGACCGTTCAGACGCGTCCTGGCCTCTTAGTAATCTTTCTGACAACTCCTGGTGACCATTTCGACACATCCTGGTCTTTCATTGACCTTCCTGTCTAGTTCCGGTGACTATTCCGACGTCTCCTGACCTCCTAGTTCCCTTCTGACAACTCCTGGTGACCATTTCGACACATCCTGGTCTTTCATTGACCTTCCTGTCTAGTTCCGGTGACTATTCCGACGTTTCCTGACCACCTAGTTCCCTTCTGACAAGTCCTGGTGTCCAGTCTGAAAATCTGGATGCTGTGACAGAGGGAAGCTATATAACAGTAGGTATATTAAACCCTCGATAGCAGTTATTATATAAATAACAATTGCGATACAAGATTATGTAAGCATGTCATCTCAACCACATGTACATAGAGCGTATGCTAAGTTATGTTGATCATTGAAGTTATTATTTTTAAGAAAAAATGCTGAGCACATATTGGAGGTAATTATGTATGATAAGAGAGAAGGAAGGATAGCTATATATCTCTTGAATTAACCGAGCCGCCCTTTCTCTATCATCAGGGCAATTTCCTTGAAGGGTAGTTAGGTAAACTGAGCCTGTTATTGAAGCGTTGTTCGTTAAGGTATTCTAGCTCACTGAAGCTGTGTTCAGTTATATATCATAGTTATAAACCTTGTTCTGTTATGTATCCTGAGATACGGAAGTTCATGTTGTTATATACCCTGGTTAACTGAAGCTGTGCTCAGTATGTATCCTGGGATACTGCAGCTGTGTTCATTTATATTTCCTGGTATACTGAAGCTGTGTTCCGTTATGTATCCTGGTATATTAAACATATGTTCAGATATTAATAATTATACTCTTACCGAATTTGATTATACGTCCTGGTATATTCAACCTGTGGGTTGGTTATCTATCCTGGCTTATTAAATCTGCGTTATGTATTTGGTATTTTCATTCAATGTTGAATTATTTATATTGGTATATTAAATGTGTTATATATTCTGGTATATTCAGTCTGCTGGCCGTTATGAATCCTAGCATATTCAACCTATGGTCATTTATGTATTGAGGTATATTCAACATGTATTCAGATGTGTGTCCACATATATTCAACCTGTCGTCAGGTATGTACAAAAACGTGGTATGTATATACCACCTCGGCTTAGTTATGTATCCTGGTATTACTGGTTTAGGAAGTCCGATGAAAACGCAATAATTAGCGTAATTTACATATTTGTAACGTATATTGTGATGGTGGATTCCATTATGAAAAATTACATCAGCGAATGTGTTTGTTATACCAAATTCGCGTACATAATAATTAGTTACATAAACTGTATGATAATATCTGGTGATAACATGTCAATGTAGCCGCTGCTGTATACACTATCACCACCACCATCCAAACCACACCACGACTAACAACTACGATCAACAACAACAACAACAACTCCCTTTTCCCCACCCAACTACCACCACGGATACATTCACCATCACTACCACACTTCTATCTACCTCCACTACCACCAACACCACTACAGTGTTGAATTCAGATCGAGAAACGCAGGATACGAGTGATATCAAAAGAAAGAGAAGCCGGAATTGTCGAAGTGCTGACCGGATGCAGACTGCGTCATCCTCTCTCAATATAGTGATTTACTGGACGCAGACTGCGTCATCCTCTCGTAATATAGCCATTTACTGGACGTACACTGCATCCTCTCCTCTTAAGAAGCTCTCACATTGTCAGAAATTTTGGCTACATTCTTCGCTTTAAATTCTTTGTCCTCTTGACTCAAGACATTGTGGCTATCCATCCCTTCCTTGAATCAAACCTGATTACTTCCTATTCTCCAAGAGCTGTACGGCCCCTTTTCAGTACACATTTTTAATTAAATAAAGTTCAGCTCTAAAATAAGTCATCCTCTCCTATCTCCTCCTTCCCCACATAAAAAGACATATTAAGCTTCGGACCAACTGCAGACATATATGGTCAAAAGAAAGACAACAGAGAAACTACAACAAAAATATTACAAAGTCTCTACTTCCTGCCTTTGTTTTACTCTAATGGTATGATAATCAAAAATGAGAATAGAGTTTTTTTTATTTTTTGCAGATTTTTTTGGAGGTGTGATATAATATATATGTTAAGTAATAACATAGCTAGAGACCCTAGGTAGGAAAAAATATATATAGTTAAGCAAACATATCATCTTTCAAGGGCCTGTCGGAATTTTAATCTTCTGGGAAGACAAAAAAAATTATAGGTGAGAAGGATCTATTTTTTTTTTGGGGGGGGGGGTCAGCCTACACCGCCTTACAGTTGTGGAGACGATGACGATTTGAAAGTCTTAAATTATAGAGGATTTTAGCTAATAAAAGTGAATAAATTAATTAGAAGCTGGTATTCTTTCTGCCATCTTATGTTGTTACTGACAACTTTCCCTTCAGGGTGAGCTGGAGCTATCTTCCCCTTCCTGGGATCAAACCTGAATGCTTATCTTTCCACAGACACTGTATGACCATGGTGGGTTTAGAGCTTCTTCAATGAAAATAATAAGAATAATTATAATAAAAATAATAATAATAATGATTCACAACTTTGAAACTGTGCCATTTTTATTTCACACACACACACACACACACACACACACACACACACACACACACACACACACACACACACACATACAAACACAGATTTTAATATTGGAGAAAAATATATAAATGAAAAGAATGAGACAGGGCTATGTGCAAGCGTTCCATCCGCTTACAAGAGGACTGCCAGAAGATCACAGAAGACCTCGCCTGGCCATCACCTTCCAGTGTGGCGAGAATTGGACGAGTCTGAAGGAGAGTGGAAGGACCTCTGCCTGATGGAGGTGCCTCTTGTTGCTTAAAGGATTTGCAACTTTACATCCCACAGGCGAGCGAGCAAGCGAGAGAGAGAGAGAGAGAGAGAGAGAGAGAGAGAGAGAGAGACAGACAGAGACAGACAGACAGACAGACAGACAGAGATAGTAACAAACAATGACCTGTTCTCATCATTAAAGGAAAAAGAAGAGATCATAAAGACAAACTGCACACCTGGAGTTTACCTGGAGTTTACCTGGAGAGAGTTCCGGGGGTCAACGCCCCCGCGGCCCGGTCTGTGACCAGGCCTGTGACCACATATATAAATCCAACCACAGAGGTCAGGTTAGGTAAGGCTCGTCAGGATACAGGACAAGTGCCTCCTGACGCTGGTTTTAGTCATATGACGACCCACAGCTGGAGCTTTTGGTCGTCTGACAGAGACCTTCCACTGGC
>NC_091330.1:4167459-4179959 GCF_038502225.1 Cherax quadricarinatus | reverse complement strand
TTGTAACCACGAACGAGTGGTATTGATCAGTAGCAACACTGCGCTAGCCAAGGATTTGAGCCCATGTTATACTGGCCTGTCTCATGGTCAGCGAGAACCACATGACACTTTAAACCACAGGACCACCCAACCCTATAAGAATGGCGCAGCGAGCACACAGCTAGCTGTTGGGCCGCCAACCGAGGACATACGGAGGTGTGGGAGCTTCTCGTTGGGTTGGGTGGTCCTGTGGTTTAAAGCGTCTGTGGTTCTCGCTTACCATGAGGCAGGCCAGTACAACATGGGTTCGAATCCTTGGCTAGCGCAGTGTTGCGATATATATATATATATATATATATATATATATATATATATATATATATATATATATATATATATATATATATATATATATATAGTAGAGTTTTCATTCTAGTGGTGATAGTGTATGATGATGATAATGATGGTTACAATGACAGTGATAGTGAGAATGATGAAGATGCCCTTGGTAATAATGAAGGAGGTAATGTTAATGATGGTGCTGCTGCTACTGATGATAGTGATATAAATGTTAATGCTGAAGACGAGAATGTTAATTAGGGTAATGATAGTGACAATAAGAAGAGGCCATTTTTTTAATGATTAACGATCGTCTTCTTTCATTTCACAACAATAGCACCTGACGAGCCTCTTCATAAATCACTAATAAAACTCCACAGCGAATAATTAATTACTAATTAGAAAGTTTTTTTTTTAAGTTCTGAGAGACAAAGATCGGGCATAACTAATAAGAACTCATGGAAAAAAACAGATGCAGGGAACGTTTCCATTGCGACATTTCACTCTACGAAGAAAACTTGATAAACCTTCATACAGGGCAAAATGTCGATGTTCTTTCACTCTAAATTGAAATTTTTAACAAAAAAAAGCAAACATTCCCCTCCCCCCCCCCAAAAAAAAAAATCTAGAAAATCTTTCAAAATCTGAAAACAAAGTCAAGGTTCATTGTCTTTTGTTTCAAATAGTGTCATTAAGAAAGTCTCTCTCTCTCTCTCTATCTCTCTCTATCTCTCTCTACGTATAAATTTTCTTTATGCGTAGGGACAATATTTTCGTTTCGTTATGTACATACACTTTGCTAACGAAACGCTGAAAAACACATTAATTAAATCTGAAAAGAACATTAAATGCTATAATTTACCGAAATTAATACTTTAGAACGATGTATATCTGTTTTTAATAGAGAAAAAATGTAATTTCCTGAAAATATTTCGGCTACAATATCATTGACTGAGAAAATGGGAGATGACTTGAGGGAAGAAATGAGTCATTTCGGTCTTAAAAATTCTCTTTATCTGCTGAAGAGATTCGCTGATTATCGTCGAAATATACCGGCCATTTTATTTGGTCTGTATTCCAATGTTAAGTCCAAGTGGACTCACTTTTCTATTTAAGATGTTTATTCTAGTATATTTTGGCAGTTTGCCTGACAATTGCAGATGTGACGTTCACATTACAGTAGCTAGCATGTCAGAGGATGTCACAGTACCTAGCGTATCGCAATACCTAGCGAATATGACGTACCTAACGAGCAAGAGGACGATTTATTATTTTGTTATTATTATTTTTATTATTATTATTATTATTATTATTATTATTATTATTATTATTATTATTATTATTATTATTATTATTATTATTATTATTATTACTATTTTGATGTGCGATTTGAGAAAGGCGACAGTTACTCAATTTTCCCAAATATATTTATTCGGCCAAAGCTATTCCCTTGTCCCACTCAATTACAGTTTCATTCCTGCGTGGCCAAGAGCTATGATTCGACTATCACAACGTAGCTGAGTACAATTCGGAGAGTACACCTAAACACTTACACACCTGAGTACAGGTGAGTACACGGGTAGTCCCACACCTTCAGGTCCAGATAGCCTCGACTCATCTTCAAGGTCTTGCATCCTTCCATTACATTCTTAAAGTCCCTTTAACTCGAGACCTTTAACTCTAAACGTGGTGTAGCTCTTGCCTGAGCTTTTACCGAGATACTGACCGCCAGGTGGCGTTTTAAAGACATTTTCCAACATCTCCAGACCCGAAAAAGCTACGACTGGAAGCTGGAATTTCAGCAGGGTGGAAAAATTTTTACCAGCGCCGCCTGTGATGAAGAAAAAAAGACACAGATGGGGAGGAAGCTTTTATTCTGACGAGGTTTGCAATAGATAAAACTCTACACAGGGCGAAACGTCTTCATATTAAAAAGGTAGCTCTGCACCAGTGCGCTTTTACATTCCTGTGGACAGTAGGCTGCTGTATCCAGCGCTGCCAGTGTTGTAATTTGTATCATAAGATAGAGATATAAGTGCTTATTACGTCCCTAAACAATTAGAAACAATACAGTCTGGTGCTCTTAAGAGAGAGTGAACACTTTGTCTATTTTCTGAAGAGTATGTTCCTGCTGACAAACGTGCGCTGAGATAAAGAGTCAACGTACAAGTCAGGGAGTATATATTTCAGTGTGTGTCGGGCCGAATAAGCAAACCGACTAGTTAGGCCTAAAAAGTTAGGCATTAAGCCGAATGAAAGTCTGTTAGGCTACAAATCGGCTATAATTAATCCGAATATATCGAAAAATATATATCATATATTTATGTTGATATATTTAGTAGAATTTGGTTATAATTACCTTAGGTAAGGTTAGGTGAGGGTTCTAAGTTAGGTTAGGTTAAAAAAAATATTTTTTGCGCTATAGTCAATGAAAAATTGTCTATAAATCTGTCAAACATTATTTATTAAAATCCAAGCTTTTGAAGGAGTTGGGTCTACTCAGCAAATTTTGCTTAGTAAGCACGATATATATACATGTATATATATATATATATATATATATATATATATATATATATATATATATATATATATATATATATATATATATATATATTCTTGATTGGTGGTGAACAGGTGATGTGAAGCCTTAATGATCCTTCGTACGTCAAAAGTCTTAACGCACAATTAATCAACCTTCTTTAAAATAAAAGCATTTTATCACTCATTGTTCTTACATAGTTGTATTTTCTAGTGTCAAATTATAGCTCCTGGCCCCGCGTCTTTAATAAAGATCGGATTTTTAGATTCATGACCACCAGAGCCCAGTTATGCATAATCTTAGAACAGCGATCAGAATTTGCTCCTGTTTCTTCGTCTACTTTATTTAATTGATACATTGACACTGAAAACGTAATTACCATTAAATGTTTTGCATTTTTAACATGCAGCCTTTCTCCTCTGGCTTCCTCTTCTAGCATTTCAAACAGTCTGTTTCTTCTACAAATTTGTATTTTTTATGTCATGTTCATATAGCCCCAGAGCCGTTCAGTGTGTGTGTGTGTGTGTGTGTGTGTGTCTGTGCATGTATGTGTCTACCTGGTGAGCTGTATACCAGAGTTCAGCAAGAAAACATTCATACAACATACTTTATTCCTTTCTTGCTTCTTTCCTACCTGGCTTCCTTACTACATGCCTTTCTTCCCTCTTTCCTACCTGCCTACCTTCATGCTTCCTTTCCTTCTTCCAGCCACAGAAATCTTTCCAAACTCTATTGAAGTTGCCGTCCGTTTTATCTATCAGGGGAAAAATATATATCCTATTGGGTGTTGGTACCAAAGTTGTGTGAAATACAGGAAGCGATTTTTGGCAGATATTCTCCCCATCTCTCTCTCTCTCTCTCTCTCTCTCTCTCTCTCTCTCTCTCTCTCTCTCTCTCTCTCTCTCTCTCTCTATCTATCTATCTATCTATCTATCTATCTATCTATCTATCTATCTATCTATCTCTCTTTCTCTCTCTCTCTCTTTCTTTCTCTCTCTTTCTTTCGGCTATCAAGCTGACTGTTTACAAATGGCAGAACAGTAGTTAAAAGTGATTTTTATATGTGTAAAAGTCATTGACAGGTGTAAATTACTCTGTTGATGTTTTTGGGTTGTTGATGTTAGGGGCTGTAGTGGTAGTGATGATGGTTGTAATAGTAGCGAAGTTGGTGGTTGGTGGTTCTGGTGGGGATGGTGGTTGGTGGTTCTGGTGGGGTTGGTGGTTGGTGGTTCTGGTGGGGTTGGTGGTTGGTGGTTCTGGTGGGGTTGGTGGTTGGTGGTTCTGGTGGGGTTGGTGGTTGGTGGTTCTTGTGGGGTTGGTGGGGGTGTAAGTGGTGGTGATGGTGTTGGTTATGGTATTGGTGGTGATGTTAGTGGTGGTGTAAGTGATGGTGTAAGTGGTGGTATAAGTGGCTGTGGTGTTTGGGATTTCAGAGTGATTTTTTTGTGATGTTGGTTATGATGGTGTTGTTGGTTATTCTGATGGCAACTATGGCTGTGATGGTGGTGGTAGTGGTGTTTATGGTTTTTAAGTGTTATGGTAGCGTTTATATTAGTTCTTGCGAGTGTGTAGGTGGTGGCGTCTGTGGTGATAATGGTAACAGTGGATGTACTTGATAATGATAGTTGGTGCTGTGCTGTTGGTCCAGGTGTTTCATGTGTTGCTTCCCCCACAGCAGCGGTGCCCACACTCTTCAGCTTGTTTAACGATTGTTTAATGGCCCTTCAACATTATATGAAAATAATTGAATAAATAGTTCTTTAATAGTACTAAGAATAATAATAATAGATAATAATAAGAATGATTTCATAAAAATAGGTAATATTTATATTGTAGACAAAATACGATTTAACCTAACCCTTGTTAACTGAAACTGTTAATATCATTAATGGTAAAGATGCATCTGATAAATCCGTAGACTGTTTAACGTATACATAAATCCTCACTATTAACTTCTGATAAGTAAAATCTAACCGGGTATAACAGCTTTTAAATCCTGAGCAAGTGAAACATGGCAAGACGGGACCGTAGAGTTTTAAGCGCAGCCAGTTTACAACTAATGAGGATATTTGTATTTCCCTAATCTATTAGTAAACTTTCAGACGACTACTAGCATGGGCCAGTAGGTCTACCGCAGTGTTAATGTTCTTGATTTCTGCTCTCACCACAGCGCTGTATGGCCCTTATGGGTTTAGCGCTTAGTTGTGACTAATAATAATAGTCTAGAGACACAAATACAGTCTCTATTTAAGTTTATATTTTCAAGCCCTCATATATACATTTGGAGAGAAACATTTACAATAAACATTTACAGTAAACATTTACAATAAACATTTACAGTAAACATCTCAAGAATGTTTTTTTTTTCTTCTTTCTCCACTCCTTATCATACATTAATCAAACTTAACGTGTAAATTATTAAACCATACCACGGGCGGGGACTTGAACTAGAGTTCGTCACGGCCACGCTAGCTGGAGATTCGTCTGTAAAAACTTGCATTTGTGGTCACAGTGGTGCCTATGCTAACCTTCCTATGGTGTAGAAATATACCTAGTTGGACGAATCTTATTGTGGCTAGCTGGTCCAGCGGCTAACGCGACGGTCTGGAGTTTTGAGACTCTCTGATCGCGGGTTCTATCCCCGCCCGTGGTATGGTTTGTTTGCAATCGTATCATTACGATTTCGTGAGTCATGTTGACAGTTAATTATTACAACAGAAGTTATATTCATAAATTGTAAATAGAATATAATAAAGAATTTATTCATACGTATTCCTTTGGCGGGATTCGAACTAGAGTCATGGCTATTCTAAAACTACCAAGCCAATGCATACTCTCAGCGTCTAAGATAGTTTTAGGGTTACAGTGTTGTGGGATCGGATCGTGTTGCAGTATCGTGCCTTGTTGCAGACTCGTACCCTGATGAAGGTAATGCGACACTATTTCTTGAGATGTTTACGCTATTTCTTGAGATCAGTATGATTTTCACGAGCCATACATTCGTTGCTCAACTTTAAGTGCGAGAGATAAACTTACTGATGGCACAATGAGAAGGAAAATAAGTTATATTTTGGAAGTTTATAAAGAGCTTTGAAGCCGATAAAAGAAATGGTGATATTTGCTCGAGAATTTATGTACGATAATGGCGAGTGAATGGTGCTAAGGGCGAGTGGTGCTGAGGGCGAGTTGTGCTAAGGGTGAGTGGTGCTAAGGGCGAGTGGTGTTAAGGGCGAGTGGTGCTGAGGTCGAGTGGTATTGAGGATGAGGGGTGCTGAGGGTGAGTGGTGCTGAGGGCGAGTGGTGCTGAGGGCGAGTGGTGCTCAGGGCGAGTTGTGCTCAGGGTGAGTGGTGCAGAGGGCGAGTGGTGCTGAGGGCGAGTGTTGCTGAGGGCGAGTGGTGCTGAGGGCGAGTGGTGCCGAATGTAAATTTTTGCTAATAGTTAGCAGGACTTACAGGACCGGCAACGAGACATCCACTAGCACAGACACACAGACACCAAGCTGGATCATGCCTCGGCTGGACCATTCAAAACGCCCTCTCACCCTACCAGTTCTTTTCAATCTTCAATCGTCATTCCGCTGCCAGATAAAACTTTATATCTGTGTCCATTCATGAGGGGAAAATCCGCCTTTAATCTGCCGAAGCTTCGAATCGACATTGACGGTAAAATAAGAGATACAAGTTTTTTTTATATTTCCTATTGGTTGCGATTTTTTTTTCAGTCGAGTTTAGAAATATTCTTAATCATCAGTCTGGTTGCTTTACATATTTGTGGAATCGTCGGGGCAAGCACTGAATAGCACGGGAATGGAGATATCATCAGCCATCTCTGCATCGTTGATTATATGTTGGTAATATTAGATTCTGACGAGAGCAGGAAACAGCAATCACCGAGGCATTAATACTGTCTCATCAATACGAGTATATTAAGACACACACACACACACACACACACACACACACACATATGCAGTATGCAGCACCAGTCTGGAACCCACACCTGGTCAAGCACGTCAAGAAGTTAGAGAAAGTACAAAGGTTTGCAACAAGGCTAGTCCCAGAGCTCAAGGGAATGTCGTACGAGGAAAGGTTAAGGGAAATCGGACTGACGACACTGGAGGACAGAAGGGTCAGGGGAGACATGATAACGACATACAAGATACTGCGGGGAATAGACAAGGTGGACAGAGATAGGATGTTCCAGAGAGGGGACACAGGGACAAGGGGTCACAACTGGAAGCTGAAGACTCTGACGAGTCACAGGGACGTTAGGAAGTATTTCTTCAGTCATAGAGTTGTCAGCAAATGGAATAGCCTAGCAAGTGAAGTAGTGGAGGCAGGAACCATACATAGTTTTAAGAAGAGGTATGACAAAGCTCAGGAAGCAGAGAGAGAGAGGATCCAGTAGCGATCAGTGAAGAGGCGGGGCCAGGAGCTGAGTCTCGACCCCTGCAACCACAATTAGGTGAGTACAATTAGGTGAGTACACACACTTCACAAATCCAATCTATATTATCAACAACCTTAATGCATTCAGATTACCATCATAAACAGATTAAAATTAAAAAGAAAAAGATTTTTAGTGGGAACAACTGTATCGTGAACGTTTTTACAAACATCATCTTCGTCATGCATCTTCAGCCACGCTGATGCTGCTCTTATGAGCGTGAGGATGAACGATAGTGTGAAAATGAACGGTAGTGAGCATAAGAATGATCGGTGGTGAAGGTGAGAATGAATGGTAGTGAGCGTGAGAATGAACGGTAGTGAGTGTGAAAATGTACGGTAGTGAGCATGAGAATGAACAGTAGTAAGCACGAGAATGAACGGTAGCGAGTGAGAATGAAAGGTAGTGAATGAGAATGAACGGTAGTGAGTATGTGAATGATCGGTGGTGAAGGAGAGAATGAATGGTAGTGAGTATGAGAATGAATGGTAGTGAGTATGAGAATGGACTGTAGTGAGTGTGAGAATGAACGATAGTGTGGGAGAGTGAACGGTAATGAGAGTGAGAATGAACGGTAGTGAGCATGAGAATAAACGGTAGTAAGCATGAGAATGAACGATAGTGAGCAGGAGAATGAACGGTAATGACTGGGAGAATGAACGTTGGGATGAATAACATTGAACGCGAGAACAACAGTGAAGGTGAGAATGACATTCAACGTGAGGATGAATGATAGAACGTAAGAAAACACTGATCCTGATCCATCTACAAGATAGCACCTTCCTATATCCCTTAAAATCTAAATTCATCAGCCCTGAAGTCGTTGCTGTTAGGCCTATCAATTTATATCGGCTTATTTATATTTTCATTATTTATTACTTTTTATCCTTTACTCTTGTTTGTTGATATCTCTTTTTATTTATATTTTCATTATTTATTACTTTTTATCCTTTACTCTTGTTTATTGATATCTCTTTTAATTACATCTTTATTTTTCTTTTTATAAGTGCTCTTTAATGTGATTTATTCAAATTTCTCATATTTATTCAGTTTTCCATTAGCCTTTTTTAGTATTATTGGAGCGTGTTCATTATTATATATTTAGATCCCCTTTATTTTCTTCTATCTGTTTAGATCCCCTTTATTTTTTCTATTTGTTTAGATCCCCTTTATTTTTTCTATGTTTAGATCCCCTTTATTTTTTTCTGTTTAGATCCCCTTTATTTTTTTCTGTCTGTTTAGATCCCCTTTATTTTTTCTATCTGTTTAGATCCTCTTTATTTTTTCTGTCTGTTTAGATCCCTTTTACTTTTTTCTATCTATTTTCCATCAGTACTCTTCTGTCTTATTATTCTTTTATTTATTCAGTTTTTCCATTCGCACTTCACAATCTTAGTTCCCTAATCGTACACCAGAGAGTTCATGATAGGTGCCTTCGTAGGAAACGTGTTTTATACGTGGGATGAACTGTATCATTTATCTCTGTATTGCTTTCCTGTATGTTTGTTGTTACGTCTGTAACATGGAGGCTACAAAAGAGCTGCATAATCCTGAATGAGGGATTACGAACGACTGGGAACGTTGAGATGAACGATGGTAAGTTGTAGATTGTTGTGAAAGTGAAGATGAATGAGAGGGTTTATGTTAACGTGTTGACACTGCGGGATGGAACCGGGGGAGGAATGAAACTGAAAACTGAAGTACTCGAGAAGATAAAAATTACTATAATTATTATAATTATTATTTTCATGGGGAAACGCGAGACCCCTAGGGGGTCATTTAGAGCCTGGGGTAATGATAGTAATCAGATTTCATCCAAGGATAGCGAGAGAAAGTTTAATTCTTTGGCTGAAGACCTTCACCAGACTCAAAGGAGACTTCTCCTTCCTTCCCAAACTTCTTAACAGAACAGAATGACTCTTATATTTACGTGAAACGCCAAACATGTCTTGGCCATTCAACACAAAGAACAGTGGGGACTCGATCCTTCGTCTGCTAATCGTTAGATGGATACGCTACTCTCGCAGCCAGGCTAAAGGAAGAATCTCACAGAGGATGCGATTATCATTAAAATTTAGCTAAGCTACATGAAAAAAAACACATTGATTTTTATCCCTGGCTTCTGATGTCTCTATATTTCGACTGGAACATTGAAACATAAGACTGGAGGAAGACTAGCATGCCTAGTGGCCCTTGCTTGGCAGGTCCGGAAGGCACTCCAGCAGTCAGAACCAACATGGCCCAAAAAAAAGGAATTAGAAATAGGGCACGCTCGTGTTCGTTCGAACGTAAAATGTGGGTTGAAGAATGACATTTTTTCCCCTCTCCTCCTTCAGCTGGTTTAGGAATTGCGTTAAAAAACAGACAGGAACTGGGTGGTCTAACGACATTACCGCTGCCAATACCAGGGGCCAATCCCGAACCTGCGTCGGACGGGTACGTAACCCCGTTATATAAATTGGCAGCGTGGAGCGAGTCGCGGTAAGAACATTATCTCCCCGGAAAGCCAGCGGGAACCTGGAGCAAAAGGTACCCAAAACACGGAAGGGTAAACGTTTTCCCTGTTTCCTCTCACCATCTTTCTTCCTCTATCGTAGCCTCTCTGTTTTACATCCCTCCACCCCCACCCAGCCCCCACCCCCTCCGTCCTCCATTCCTTCCACCCACACTCCCCCAGCCACCATCCTTTCACCCCTCACCCCATGCTTCTCATTCTCGTTCCCCAGCTCCCTCACCCACCATCTATTCCTTCTCGCGCAACAAGAGGAAAGGAAAGGAACCAAAAAATACATTTAATTAAATTGCAGAGAAGAGCCTCAACTAGCGCCCAAGTGGTGTTGTTATTGCTGCAGGGTTGTTCCTGAGAGTTTAAACCTCGTTCACATGATACTCTAGTTGGTTAATTTACATAAAAGTCTAGCGAATAATCGAAGGTCATTAAGGCTGCAGGGCACCAGTTCATCACTAGTCGAGAATACTTTAATCCCTAAAATAGGAATAAGCAGACTCAGTGTATATGTAGTGAGAGCAAAATCTGTGATAAGGAAAAATAACCATTGATGTAAATGATTCGAAGAGAGAAATTTATAATGAGGTGACTCCAAGTATTGAGAGTTACATTCCGAGCAGAAAGCCCAACATTTAATAAATTAATGAAATAAAAAAGGGTGTGAGAGATGAACTCTGTGATGCAGTTTCATGGCAAATACCACAAAATCGCCCACATCTCATGTCATATATTGACTCTATTTATATTAATATTTTTTCGTTTGTTTTATGTCACTCTTCAAAAAAAATGAGATCAGAGTTATTCCACGTTGGAAATGAAATGATAAAAATGTAAATGAAGAATCTGGAGAAAAAATATATTGACTGGTTAAAGAGTGATCTGGATAGAGTACCCCTAATTTAAGGAGGTGACACAGTAAAAAAAAAAAATTAAACCTACTTTGGCTTTGAGTAAAAAAAATGTTAAATTAATGAAAGAACTGTAGCAGTTGATATGCGGTAATTTTGGAAAGAGATACAACAGGAGCAAAGGAATAAAATCAGTGATTTTAATAGTAAGAAAAATGCTGAGAGCTTCATAAAATATTGAAATATTTTTTTTTCGTAGCTATAATGAGACTAATCTGGCGAAATGTATAGTTTTTACTTAATGTTATCATATGAGAAAAATAACCTTTTCTTGGCATGAACACCTGAGAAGTTACAGCATTATATTAATTTTCTTAATGAGAGTATAATTAACGATGGGAGTTATTCAGAGTTGTTTAAAATGAGCCTTTGATCCAGTCATTGTTTCTTTCATAAATATTTACCAAAAGGTGACATAGCTCTTCTTTTAAGGACACAACAGTTAACTCTACTGAGTTATTTAATTTTAGACCGAGTGTGAGATTTTTCTGACTGGCACTATTTTAAATTCATTTATTGGATATACAGGTGTGAATATATATCGATTCTTGATAAATTGTGTTTAGTAAGAAATGATCTACTGATGATTAGGTTAGGAGACTGAAGGAAAGCAGCTGCTGCGTTAAGGGGACACAGGTTGGCGTTAAGAGGACACAGGTTGGCGTTAAGAGGACACAGGTTGGCGTTAAGAGGAAACCGATTAGAGTTAAGAGGACTTAATAGCGTTATATCTCAAGGAGACAACATTTTTCCTCTTCTCCTTTTACCTCTTGGCGATCAGTACATAAACAAAATGGTCGTTTTCAGAAATATCATAAGCAAGGGTGGTAAACCGGGAACAGTTTAACTACGATCCACAAAGCGCTTCAAAAAACCAGGTCAGCATTATTTCTCTGAGAAGAAACAACGTCTTTCACACAATTCAGTTACACGAGTATATAACTTCCAGGAATTTCAAAGATACTTTAAGAAGATAGCCCCTTTATTTTACGTCGCTTCACAACCAGAGGAACTTCATCAAGTACCTTCATGAAGCTACACTTTGGGTAATAAAGCTGCACTGTGGGTCGTACAGCCTCACTCTTGGAGATAATTCTTTATCGTCCGTCTGTCCGTGTATAACAGTGTACACTAACATTGTGCTTTATATCAGTGCTTTCCATATGCCACCAGACATGTTGGACAGACATAAATACAATGTAATAAGATTCTTTAACAACGTTACACCTACGCAATGAGCGATATGATGGTGACCTGAAAATGCACCATGGTGACTTTAAACGTTGTCAGAGAATCTTTACATTTGTGTCTCTGTTCATTTTACTGAAATACACTGACTAAGCTTAAAACATTACACTACTAAAGTAAACAACAGTCACTAAAAAAGCAGTACAAGTGTTTTAAGATATAGTTAATATACGAAGGAGTTCTCTCTCTCTCTCTCTCTCTCTCTCTCTCTCTCTCTCTCTCTCTCTCTCTCTCTCTCTCTCTCCCAGGGAGGATTCTCTCTGTCTTTAAGGGAGAGGCAAGCCGTTAATATTCCCCTCATCATCCGAGGAGGTAAATCCCCCGGATAAAAACTATAAGAGCAGGAAAGAAAATTTATGCCTTTAATTAAAATTACGACCAGGGGTGATTTACCTCGGTGTTAGCATAAACAAATAGCTATGTTACGCTCTAGGAGCTATTTTATCATCCTATCAATGATGATTGATGATCCTGATTAAACCTAATTCATCACTGAATATAATCATGATTGTAAGCCTGGAAACTGGG